>NC_043009.1:16729237-17029237 GCF_006345805.1 Octopus sinensis | reverse complement strand
GAGTGATAAAACTGTTCTGCATGCTCTCGTACAGTGTCCACACATTTCTGACTTGTGGAGCTTTCTTGAACAGTTATTGTCACATGTAGGATGGATCTGGCTATCGTCTGAGTCTACTGTGAAGATTGGCCCAACTCCTTCCTTTGACCAGGAAGGACAGGCAGTTTTTTTTTCTGTTTGGTGGCTATGGCAAAAGAAGTTGTATGGTGGACACAATTGAAAGGGATGAAAACAGTTATGTTCCTCTTCAGCCAAGGCCTCATTGATGTTTTCAGGTTCCACCTGAAAAGAAAAGTGAGGCTGGAGAGGGAGGTGCTATCACCCAGTAAGTTTGTTGAAAGTTGGGTAAACGTGGCAAGAATGGCTCGTGTGAATGGGCTTACTCTAAGTGTGCACCTGTAGACTGAATGGAATAAGGAGGAGAGGGGTGCTTACCTGAGGTGCCTTTGGTGTTAGGGGTCCAAAATGTGTGAAGCTCCTTTGGTCGCCTCTCAGTGGAACTCCCCTCCCCCCTATTAGGGAAGTATATTGTTGGTTTAATCTCCTTGTTAATTTTTTTTGTTGTTTTTTTGCTGTTTACATGTTTAACTCAACAGTCCCTCGTCTGTGTATCATGCTTTTTGTTTTGTTTTCAGCCAATAAAGCAAGTATTATTATTATTATTATTATTATTATTATTATTATTGAGTGAGCGAGCAGAGCATGCCATCAAAGTGACACTGGGGTAAAATATACGAAGCCCAGTATACCCATCATGACTACCCGTCTGATAAGAGTACAGCAGGCACATGCATCACAACCATATGTGCGCGACATGGTGATCTCATATCAAGATAAACAGCACATGACCTTGCAGGTGGGGCCAAGTTAGAATTTAATTCAGATCGAGTAACCCATCCCGCTCAAAAGGTCTCTGAATAAGGGTTGTTTAAGGACGTTGAACGAAGCACCCATGTTTCCAGAGGTGAATTATTCAAACCCCAAAGAATCCTTCTCAACACATGGCTATGATGCTCCCCCACTACTTCTGCTCGTGATCAGAGATGCACATATCGTCAGCCACTAAGGGACATGCTCAACTGGTTAAGGTCAAACAACTGACAAGCAAATCTGTGGTATTGAGCAGAATATTTGCTGTAGCCCATCTTTTATACCAAGACAAAACTATGTACATGATAACACTTCCAATCAGTTAAGATCAGAAGCCATGAGAGCCACTGCCTGGTACTGCATCAGGGCATCTTATTATTATTATTATTATTATTATTATTATTATTATTATTATTATTATTATTGTTATTATCATTCAATTTGACTCAGGTTTGTTCTTATTCCTGCTAGAATTTATGTGGTTAGCAGGTTATTACCTTAATTTTAGTTATCCACAAGCCTTCAATAACTTTTCAAAAACCCTTCGATAATCTTTCCTGTCCCCAAGGTACAAACTTTCTATAGAAGCTCTACAGGACATTCTATTCCAATCGCCTTCAACCATTTGTCTGGATCAATTAGTAAGCAATTTTACTTTTCCTTGTCTATTACTGTTATGTCTGGTTTATTATTTTCTACCTCCCTAACTGTTTGAATGGGAAAATCCCATAAAATCTCCCATTTTTCCTACTCAAGCACTCTTTCAGTTTGATGATCAACTTCATATCTTCATTTCTGACAAAGCTTCCAGTATAAAACTTTTGCAACTTGGTCATGCCTCTATTTCTTATATTCTCTAACTATCCAACTTGGGACATTCTGCAATCATCATCATCATTTAACGTCCACTTTCCATGCTAGCATGGGTTGGACAATTTGACTGAGGATTGGCAAATCAGATGGCTGTGCCAGGCTCCCATCTGATCTGGCAAAGTTTCTACAGCTGGATGCCCTTCCTAACGCCAACCACTCCAAGAGTGTAGTGGGTGCTTTTACATGTCATTGGCACGAGGGCCAGTCTGCAGCGAGCTGGCAGAACCGTTAGCACGCTGGGCGAAATGCTTAGTGGTATTTCGTCTGCGTTACGTTGTGAGTTCAAATTCCGCCGAGGTTGACTTTGCCTTTCATCCTTTCGGGGATCGATAAATTAAGTACCAGTTACGCACTGGGGTCGATGTAATCGACTTAATACCTATGTCTGTCCTTGTTTGTCCCCTCTGTGTTTAGCCCCTTGTGGGTAATAAAGAAATAGGTACTGGCAACGGCCACACTCAAAAATGGTATTTTTTACGTTCCACCTGCACAGGAGTCAGTCCAACAGCACTGTCAATGACCTGGCTCGAATGTTTTGTTCACGTGCCACCAGCACAAGTGCCAGTAAGGAGACACTGGTAATGATCACGCTCAAATGGTGCTTTTTACATGCCAGTGCAGAAGCCAGACAGCTGCTCTGGCAGTGATCCTGCTTGGATGGAGCTGTTAGCACTCCACTGGTATGGGTGCCAGTCATCGAATTTAGTTCAATTTCGATTTCACTTACCCCAACAGGTCTTTGCAAGCAGAGTTTAGTGTCCAATGAAGGGAGGTTGGCATGGGTGCCAGTCATCGAATTTGGTTCGATTTCGAATTCAATTTCAATTTCACTTGCCTCAACAGGTCTTCGCAAGCAGAGTTTTGTGTCCAAAGAAGGAAAGGAACGCATAAGTGGGCTGGCTACATCCCTGGTAAAGGTCATGGGTTATGGTCTCACTTGTCCTGAAGGGTCTTCTCATGCATAGCATACTTCCAAAGGTTTCGGTCATTGCCTCGGTGAGACCTAATGTTTGAAGGTCGTGCTTCACCACCTTGTCCCAGGTTTTCCTGGGTCTATCTCTTCCACAGGTTCCCTTAACCGCTAGGGTGTTGCACTTTTTCACACAACTATCTTCATCCATTCTTGCCACATGACCATACCAGCGCAAATGTCTCTCTTGCACACCACAACTGATGCTCCTTAGGTTCAACTTTTCTCTCAAGGTACTTACACTCTGTCGAGTATGTACACTGACATTACACATCCATTGGAGCATACTGGTTTCATTCCTTGCAAGCTTACGCATGTCCTCAGCAGTCACAGCCCATATTTCACTGCCATGTAACATGGCTGTTCATACACATGCGTCATATAGTCTGCCTTTTACTCTGGACGAGAGGTCCTTTGTTACCAGCAGAGGTAAAAGCTCTCTGAACTTTGCCCAGGCTATTCTTTTTCTAGCAGTTACACTTTCAGCACACCCACACCCACTACTGACTTGGTCACCTAGGTAACAGAAGCTATCAACTACTTCTAGATTTTCTCCCTGGAATGTGGCGGCAGTTGTTCTCTGCACACTTTCATTGTTTATTGCTGCTGAGCATCTGCCACATACAAAAACTATCTTCCTAGTTGTGTGCCATTATTTCACCTGGAATTCCACATTCTATAATTTGCTGAAATCTTCTCCCCATACACATATTTTCTCAAGTTGTTTGTTTTTAATGCTTTATCTTGAGCTGCTGTACCTTTTTTTAATTGCTCTTTTTTCAATGAAGCCCAGGTTTTTGTTCCCCACACACCCTCAAAAGCTTTCCAAAACAAACATGCGAATGTTTTTGTTCAGTCTGTTTAAAATGCTCTCTTTGAATTTCATTTTTGTCCATTTCTCTTGTTCCACACTTGACTACCTGTTCTTTATTCACTGACTTCAGTAATTTCTCTGTGCCGCTCTGTAAATAGCTTTGTAGATTTTTTCTTTCCACCTGTACACATTCCTACACAGCAAATAAGTTTCTTCCACCCTAGTCACCCTTTGAGTACAACTGGTTTATATTAACTTTCAGATGTTGAGCTCCATTCATTGTCAATAGCTTTCTAGATTTTCTTTCAAGTTTCTGTTTGTCCTTTTTGATCCAATCTACAATTCCAACTCCATATCTAATTATTGGTGCTGCTCTTGCATTTATTGCTTCAATAACATTTTGTGAATTCCACTTTGACCAATATTTTTCTCACACTCCTTGTATACTCCCTACTTGTAATTTGTTTCATCTCTTCATGCTTCATTTCATCTGTCTCTAGTATTCCCAGATATTTGTACTGTTGTCCTTTCTCAACTGCTTTCATTGTTCGGCATTTGGCATTTCAATTCCCTAAATATTCCTCATTTCATTATCAATATAATGCACTTTTCAATCCCAAATTCCATACCCATGTCATTTGAGAAAATGTTAGTAGTATGTACAAGACTTTCAAGCTGTTTCTCATTTTCCACATAAAGCTTTATATTAGCCATAAAAAGGAGATGGTTTATCCAACCATATCTTTTTTCCCAAATCATAAGCTACTTTAGCTTCTCATAATATCAAACTGGGTGGTGTCATGGCCAAAACAAATAGGAATGGAGATAAGCTATCACCTTGACACATACCATGTCTCAGTGTTCGCTTTCCCAAATTATTGTTTTCCTCCAATCAGTTCAGTATTCTAATTCTTCATACTTTCATTCACCATTTCCTCCTTATTTCCTGCCACTCCAAACATGCCGGCTGTGGTACCGTGTCATATGTTTTCTATTTTTTTTTTTGTAATCCAATCTGCATCTACAATTTCTAATTGTCATTTTGTCAACTAATAAGTGTTTTTGTTGTTGTTGCCCTACTTTGTTTCCTGCATCCTTTCCATTCTACTGAAAGTAGATTGTTACTTTCCAGATGATTTTACTCCTTTTAAGCCAAGACACCAGTCATAACCTTCCACATAAGTGGTGAACAGGTGATAGGTTGGAAATCTGTTACTAATTTACCTTTCAAGGGTTCCTTGAACCATAGTAACATTCATCCCTTTGTCACCCAGGGATTTGATCCTGTTGTAGACATTCATCCAGGTCTGCAGGGATCCTTTCATACAACTACGTAAAGTAACCTTGTGCTTCAGCTGGGTCGGCTCCTTTCCAATTTGCTATTTTTTCTAGCTTCAATCTCTGACTTTCTTTTGTCTTGCTACAGTTACAAGTTGTCTCTCCACCTGTGTTAGTCACTCTGCACTTACTTCGTGTCTCACTCACCTGTTCCAAAGTTCTCCCCCAAAATACTTAATTTTCTTCCACACAAGGTATCACTTCCTGATGTTGTTCCCCATATATTTTCTCAAAAAGATGTATTCTATTTGATTGCTTACCTTGTGCCAAAATTTGAAACCCTCCTCCTCATCATCATCATCATCATCATCATCATAATAATAATAATAATCCTCATCCTCATCCTCATCCTCATCCTCCTCATCCTCATCCCCCTCATCATCATCATCAGCAGCAGCAGCAGCTGTAGTAGTAGTAGTAGTATAGTAGTAGTAGTAGTAGTGGTGGTGGTGGTGGTGGTGGTGGTGGTGGTGGTGGTAGTAGTAGTAGTGGTGGTGGTGGTAGTAGTAGTAGTAGTAGTAGTAGTAGTAGTAGTAGTAGTAGTTCCTTTTGGGGCAGAATTGGTAAACAGCAAATAAAAGAATCTTACAGTATTTTGAATACTCTGATGAACCACCTCTTAGAAATGTGTGGCCCAGAGCTTAAGTTCGAAAGCATTCTTGTTATTATAGCTGGTAGGAGGGGGGGGGGGTTGGTGTCAGAAATTATAGAACAACAGATTCAATGTTGAAACGGTATTTCGTTACAGTCCTTTACAACCTTCTGCTCTAGTATTTGCGTTAACTGGCTCTACCCTCCTCCAAAATGTGCTGACTTGTGCTTATATTAGGTAACATAAAGCAACAGATAGATGGTTCAATTCTTTTTTCTGCCTCAGACTCGTGTTAACAATGTCTAATAATAATAGGCGGAAATTGTACCGAAGCCTCCTTTACATACACAGATACACATACGTATGTACACATATATGTAATATGGATATGTATATCTATCTATCTATCCATCTGTGTGGCTGTCTGCCTGTATGTATACACACACACACACACACACATATACATATACACACACATGCACACACAGACATATACACACACATGCACACACAGACATATACATACATACATACACACATACATACATACATACATACATACATACATACATACATACATGCATACATACACACACACATACATACATACATACACATACATACATATGTTTGTGTATGTGTGTGCATGTGTGTGTGTGTGTGTAAGTGTTTAGTGCTTATCATTTTGTATTACTAAAGTAAGTAGCAGAGTGAAGTAAACACTGGAGTCAGTATGTTTGACTAAAAACATTTGAAATCCATGCTCCAGAATGGCCACAGTGCAATGGTAGAAACCAGTATAAGAATAAAGAGTACCAAATTACTGATATAGCAACAACAGCAATAACCATGGCAGCAAAACTAATGACTGTAACAAATAACAAAAGAAAAAATAAAGAGAGTTTGTAAACATTAGCATCATCTGCCATCATTGTCATCATCATCATCATCATCATCATCACCACCACCACCAACACCAACACCATCATCATCATCTTCAGCAGTAGCAACAGCAGCATCACCATCCTTCTCCTTGTCTTCATTTCAGTTGCCATCATCATCTCCATCCTCCTCCTCATCATTGCCATTGCTGTCATCCTCATCAACATCAGTATCATCATCATTATTGTCATCCCCTTTATTGTCATTGCTATCATCGTCTCCATAATCCTGCTTATCATTGTCATTGCTGTCATCATCATCATCATCAGCAGCAGCAGCAGCATCATTGCCTTCTTTGTGGCTATTCTCGTTACCAAACATCACCATCATCCAACTTATCATTGTCATTACTGTCACCATCATCATCATCTTCGCCATCCTCATCATCATCATCATCATCCTCATCCCTTCATTGTCATCATTCTTGTTGCCACCATCATCCTTCTTAGCACTGTCATTGCTGTCATCATCATCATCATCTCCACCATCTTTGTAATCATTGCTGTTGTTGTTAAGAACCTCAGGAGTATCATCATCATCATCATCAGCAGCAGCAGCAGCAGCAGCAGCTGCATCATCATCATCATAATCATCATCATCCCCTTCATTGTTATCTTTCCTGTTATCATCATCTCAGTCATCCTCATTATCATTGTTTTTGCTGTCATCACCAGCATCATCCCCTACATTGTCATCATTCGTGTGGCCATCAGCATCTTCATCCCACTCCTTATCAATGTCATTGCTGTCATCATCATCATCATCCTCTTCACTGCCATCATTCACATTGCTCTCATCATCTCCTTCGTCCTCCTTCTCATTGTCATTGTTGTCATCTCATCATCATCAGCATCGTCATCTCCTTCATTGTAACCACTCTCGTTGTCATCATCACCTCCATCCTGCCCCTTATCTTTGTTATCATTGTTACCATCATCATTGAGCTGGAAAGAGCTTATATACCTTGATGGTTCTTGTGTTTATAATCACACATTCAATTTTGCCTTTCATCTCTTCACCCTCCATTAATAAAAAAAATGCACCAGTCATTTATTGGGGTCAATTTAATCAACCATTCTTCAATTCCAAGCACATTGTGGGGCCTTGGGATAATTTGAAAATTCATTATTATTTTTTATTTATTTATTTGTGTTAGAAATATCACAACTCTTTTTTTTTTTTGCATTTTGCATATGTTATGAATTACACTGATCTATGTTGCCCTTGTGGCAAATAAGTACTTCAATATTTTGATGTCAAAGAAAGGAATTTTGGATAAACAGATTTTTTTCTGTGTGACGACATAATATCTATTTCAAATTTTGGTGCTTGGCCAGCGAGTTTGGGGGAGTGGGTATGCCAATTCCATTGACCCTTCGATCAACTGTTACTTATGTTATAAACCTCTTATAAACCTCGAATGGATTAAATCAAAGTCAACCTTGGCAGAATTTGAACTCAGAACATACAGACAGACCAAGTGCTGCTAAGTGTTTTGCCCAGCTTCCTCATGATTCCGCCAGCTTGCCACCTTATATACCAACTAAACTGGTTTCAAATTTTGGCACGGGGCCAGTAAGTTTGGGGGATGGGATAAGTCCGGTGCCCAGCTGGTTCATATTTTATTGAGGAGGGACGGATTCGGTCAGCGGAGCAGAAACGTCAGATGCGTAAAGCCAGAGCCGCCTGCACCAGTAGCACGGCCCCCTACCCACTTCTGCCCCACCTGTGGGAGGGGCTTCCTTGCCCGGATTGGCCTCACCAGCCACCTCAGGTCTCATGGCGGCAGTTCCATCAGATGATGTCAGTTGGTCATCTTCGAACCGAAGGACGAACATTAATTAATTAATTTTATTGATTGAGCTTGTAAGGATAAAAGGCAGCATCAACCTTGGAGGAATTTGAACTCAGGATGTAGCGACAGACCAAATTTTGATGAGCATTTCACACAGTGTGCTAACGGTTCTACCAGCTTGCCACCCAAACGCATAGATACGACATAAAATGACGTTCACTTGAATATAATAGAAATGGGGCAAGAAATATAACATCAACAGCAACAACAATAACAGTACCTGCAGCAAAACCAACAAAAGCATGGGTGGGGGTGCACGTGTGTGAACACACACACACACACACACACATATATACTCATATGCACTTTCACACATATGTGATGATGTCATTAGTGATGGTGTAAATAATATTGAGAACAATTTGTGTGGTGAAGGGGACGAAGGGGAGACACCTGCTGTTCAACAAAGCACCTCACTCACCCTTGGCTTCTTGGCAAAATCATTATTAAGAAAAAGCAGGGACATACAAGTTGTTGATGGTTATGATGTTTCTAACGAATGATAAAGAATTGTGTGGTGGAGAGGATATGGATTGCCTCTGCCCTTGCTTAGCAATTAGTGCGTACTTTCCGTCTCGTGGCTTCTGTTTGCATTTCCTTCCAAGCATGACATATCTAGTTCAACATCACATAAAGACATGCCATGTACAAGATGAAATTTCACTCAAATCATCAGCTCCTTTCAGGACAAGTGTATGAGGTTAGGGGTAGTGGTAAGGTTGATAGTTGGGTGTGAATATGTCTGAGAGTTTGACAGAAAGAAATTGGGGTAACAGTGAAAGAGACAAAAAAACTTCTGATAGGGTCTGGAGTTTTGATACTTTCAATGAAGGAATGTTTAAACTTATTATCTAATATATTTATGGATTGGAAAATATATATTAATACTGCTTCTGTTGCTAATATATATTTTTTAACAAGCTCTCTGGCTAATCTTGGCACCAGTACCTGTTCTGGCACTATTATTCTATACATCACTAGCAGGGAGATGAGTCACTGTTATCTCATGTAGTCAAGCATCCATCATTGACAAGACCAAGGAAGGCCAAAATCACATGATCTGGTGCTCTTGGTGCGGGAGGGAGCAGGGATTTATCTCCCCACAAGTGAGATAAACAAGAATGCATTTTGCACCAAAAACCAATATGAGAGTTTCTGTCATGGTATCTACCACAATATAGTTTGTTCTAACAGACACATTCCCATTTAAGTGAGAAAGAATATTATCTGTGGTTTGATTCACTGGTGATCAGTAGAGGTGGTGTTTTGGTGTGGGCATAGGAGGCATCAGATTTAGTGTGCAAGAGAGACGACTGCACTGGTATGGCCATGTGATGCATATGGGTGAGGACAGCTGTGTGAAGTAGTGTTCATCTCTAACTGTGGAGGGAACCTGTGAAATAGGTAGACCCAGAAAGACATGGGTCGAGGTGCAGAAGCATGATCTTCAAACAGGCCTCATGGAGGCAAGGACAAGTGACCAAGACTTTTTGCAATGTACTGTGTTTGAGAAGATTCCTCAAGCCAGGTGAAATCATAGTTATGGCTGATGCTGGTGTCATGTAACTAGCACCTGTGTCAATGGCACATAAAAGCAACTGTGTT
This sequence comes from Octopus sinensis, assembly GCF_006345805.1. Classification (NCBI taxonomy): domain Eukaryota; kingdom Metazoa; phylum Mollusca; class Cephalopoda; order Octopoda; family Octopodidae; genus Octopus; species Octopus sinensis. The sequence continues at coordinate 17,019,378 of NC_043009.1, read as the reverse complement.
GGTGACACATAAAATGCACCCATTACACTCTTGAAGTGGTTGGCATTAGGAAGGGCATCAAGCTATAGAAACCATGCCAAATCAAACTGGAACTTGGTGCAGCTCTCCAGCTTACCAGTTCCAGTCAAACCATCTAACCCATGCCAACTTGGAAAGCAGACACTAACTGATGATGATCATCATCATCATGGTTGTGATGGAGTTTTTTATCCCAGGACAGCTCTGATCTATGATTTCAAAAGTTCCATTAATGACAACTCACACTTTTTCCAGACTTAGCATTTGTATTAATCCTTTGTTTGGCTGCTATTATTAGCAGACTATGTGACTTTGTAGGGGCTTCTTTCTTCATCATTTTGCTGTTGTGATGTTGTTGAAGTTAGGTCAAGAAAAGTATAAACAAAGAAATTCCATCTACAATCATTCCATAATATTTCCAAATATACCCAAAAGCAGCAACCTAGCAGAATTGTTAGCATGCTGGGCAAAATGCTTAGTGCTATTTCATCCATCTTTATGTTCTGAGTTCAATTTCCTGCTGAGGTCAATTTTGCCTTTCATCCTTTTGATGTTGATAAAATAAATACCAGTTGAGTATTGGGGCTGATGTAATCAACTTACCCGATCTCCTGAAATTACTAGCCTTGTGCCAAAATTTGAAACCAATATTTTCAAACATATTAGTATTCCTTTATTCTTAAAATTCTTTTACTTGATCCAGTCATTAGACTGTGGGCATGCTGGAGCATCACCTTGAAGAATTTTTAGTTGTACAAATCGAGCCCAGTAGTTTTTTTAAGCCTGATACTTATTCTATCAGTCTCTTTAGCCAAAATGATAAGTTATGGGGATATAACAAACCAGCATTGGTTGTGAAGTGGTAGTGAAGGACAAGTACACACACACACACACACACACACACACACATGCACATGACGGGCTTCTTTCAGTTTCTATCTACCAAATCCACTCACAAAACTTTGGTTGGCCTGAGTGGATTTGACAGTTGAAGACACTTGACCAAGGCACCCCAAAGTGGGATGAACCTAGAGTCATGTGGTTGAGCTGCATGTTTCTTACTACACAGCCATACCTCTCTGAATCCCCTTTAGGAATTTCAAGGATTTGAGAGTAGGGGGGAATTTGAGACATTTTTTAATAAAGTGTGATTTCCTGTAGATTATCTTCAATCTGTAGAATTGTAGTTTGTGAACAAGATCTGGGTTTGAAGTTTGTGTGAAACAGTAAGCTCCAAAAGTGAAAGCTATTCATTGCATGAGCTGTTGTGAAGAGCTGCTCTCGGAAACACTTCAAGTTCTACAAAGAACATTTGAGGTAAACAATTCAAATTGTGAATTTTGTAAAAAAAAGGGAAGATGGGCAGTCAACTCTTAACTTTTCATGCAATTTATATACTGACAATCCTTTTTCTACCGGAATGTTTCATAGCTTTCAACAAGAAATATAAGTGAATGGTTATTTGAGCTTGATGATGGCTCCAAATTACTTTTGAAATTTAGATTAAGACTAGCAGTATCGCCCGGCGTTGCTCAGGTTTGTAAGGGAAATAACTATAAAGCATTTTTAGAGAGTTATAGCCAAAAAATAGCAAAAAAATGGGAAAAAAATGATGTAAATTTTTTTTTGAGAGTAATAAAAGGTTGAGTTGCGTCCCCTAGACAGTCTGTGGTTTGTTATTTTTTATTCTCGACCCCATGTCGAATTTATCGATTTTTTTCAGAACTGGGGGAACTTTTCAAAATTTTCGCTGCGTTAGTTTTGAATTATGACATTGGGCTATGTGTGTGTCAAGTTTCATCAGAATCGGTTGAAAGCCGTGGTCAGGGTGAGGGTACGAGAAAACAGACACACAGAAACACGCACAGACAAACTGCCGTTTATATAGAGAGAGATGAGATATTTTGCTTGGCTGGAATTATGAATGGATTATTATCAGCTGAATAAAGTGGAGGTTTAAATGCAAGAAAGAAATACAAACATCATAGAATTCATTGATTCTTTGAAACCTGTCATAAACAAACTGGAAACTGTCATCAAGTTTTGTTGCAAAGAAGACCAAATACTTCTAAAATTTGCCAAAAACAAAATTTTGCAGCATTTCACAGAACCAGAAAATGAATTCAATTCATATTTTCCCTTATTTCAGTGATGTACAGTGGATATAGTCCTAATCCTCAACAATCATGATATCCTAAAACCAAGGTGCCATGTAAAAAGCATTGGTGTGATGTGGGTGCTGGTGCCATGTAAAAAGCACCCAGTCCACTTTGTAAAGTGGTTAGTATTAGGAAGGGCATTGAGCTGTAGAAAGCAAGCCAAAACAGACCGTGGAACCTAGTGCAGCCAGTGGCCGGTCAGTTCCTGTCAAGCTGGCCAACCCATACCAGCATGGAAAATAGACATTAAATAACAATGAAGGCAGTGGTGGCAGCAATGGTGACCATGATGACGACAACAACAACGATAATGATTTTTCCTTATTTCAGTGATGTCCTGTGGATATGGTGCTAAATCTTTAAGATTATCAGCTGAAAAATATTTTCTGATGGAGCTGAAAAAGGATCTCAGGAGTCAGAGATTCTTGACGAAGAATCATTGACAGAATTTTTGTTTTAATGTGCAATTCCTTCCTAAAAGTGGAAGAAAGAGCTGTACAAGCATTGCTTCATTTGTGCCAACGTATCTTTATGGTTCAGGTTTTTTTCAATTGTGTTGCAAATGGAAACAAAATACTCTTCCTTGTATTCAAGAAATGACAAAGAAAATGCAACTACAGGCTTCCCATTGACTGCACATTCTTCAGAATATAATAACTTGAATTAACCAGGAATTTTAGAGAACTTCTTGTTTTTTTTCTTTGTTTTTTTTTAAGTACTCTTTTACTCTCTTTTACTCTTTTACTTGTTTCAGTCATTTGACTGTGGCCATGCTGAAGCACCACCTTTAGTCGATCAAATCAACCCCGGGACTTATTCTTTGTAAGCCCAGTACTTATTCTATCGGTCTCTTTTGCCGAACCGCTAAGTCACGGGGACGTAAACACACCAGCATCGGTTGTCAAGCAATGCTAGGGGGACAAACACACACACACACAAACACACATACATATATATATATACATATATACGACAGGCTTCTTTCAGTTTCCGTCTACCAAATCCACACACAAGGCATTGGTCGGCCCGGGGCTATAGCAGAAGACACTTGCCCAAGATGCCACGCAGTGGGACTGAACCCGGAACCATGTGGTTGGTTAGCAAGCTACTTACCACACAGCCACTCCTAGCTTCAGTATCTTTGGTACATCAAATAATTAGTTATCTTCTATCTTTTATCTTTTACTTGTTCCAGTCCTTAGACTGAGGACATGTTGGGCACCACCTTGAAGAACTTTTAGTCAAACAAATCAACCCCCCTTGTACATTTCTTTTTTAAAGCCTAATACTTATTTTGTTGTACTTTTTGCTGAACTGCTAAGTTACAGGGAGGTAAATAAACCAACACCAGTTGTCAAGTGATAGTGGAAAACAATCATAGACACAAAGATAAACACACATATATAAATATATATATGACGGGCTTCTTTCAGTTTCCATCTGCCAAATCCACTCACAAAGCTTTGGTCAGCCTGAAGCTATATTAGAAGGTACTTGCCCAAAGTACCTTGCAGTGGGACTGAACCCGGAACAATGTTGTTTGGAAGCGAGCTTCTTAACACACAGCCATGCCTATGCCTACTATGTTACGAATATATATACATATATATATATATATATATATATATATAGTGGCACGTAAAAAGCACCCACTACACTCACGGAGTGGTTGGTGTAGAAACATTGCCAGATAAGACTGGAGCCTGGTGCAGCCTTCTGGCTTCCCAGATCCCCGGTCGAACCGTCCAACCCATACTAGCATGGAAAACGGACGTTAGACGATGATGATGATGATATATACGTGAGAAAAAAAAAGCTACTTGTATACTAGTTTCAAAATCCAGCAGGGAGATTCAGCATGGCACAGAGTGTGATGAGGGTGGCCCTTTGAAATACAGGTACCACTCATTTTTGCCAGCTGAGTGGACTGGAGCAACATGAAATAAAGTGTCTTGCTCATGGGCCAACATGCCACCAGGAATTGAACTCTCAACCTTACAATCGTGAGCCAAATACTTCTAAGACATGCACCTTCATACATGTGTTCCAGCAGAATCCAACATAAACATGCTATTCTTTTTTTGTATTTATTTCTCTGTTCAAATCTGTGTTCAAACAGATTCAATTCATTGATCCGGAGGGCAGCTTTGAAGAGACACAACCAGGTTTGAGAAATTACATTGCCTCAAAGTCCCCTCACCTGAATGAATCAAGTGTGCTGTGGGCATACAGTCTCTGAATGAAGTTGTTCTTCAAAGACAAAATACATCAGCAATTAGCATATTCACGTCTGATTCGGCTGGAACATATCAAAGACAGATATGGACATCATAGTTTCAATCCTCACTGTATTCCGTACACATAGATATTTAATATATATAGCTAGATAGATAGATAGATAGAGAGAGAAAGAGAGAGAAAGAGAGAGAGAGAGAGAGAGACAGAGACAGAGACAGACAGACAGACAGACAGACAGAGACAGAGAGACAGACAGATAGACAGATAGACAAATAGATAGGTAGATTTCCAGCTTTTTAAACACTGCCCTTATGTGCCTGTGGATAGGTCATCTGTCATACTGCATTTTGCCAATCAGTATGGTTCAGATGGTTGTGACTGTCTGGTCATTGCATTTTGCCACCCTGAATGGGAAGCACCAAAATCAGTCTTGAGGAACCCACAAGAAGAGGAAAACATTGTCACACATCGACAACTTGATCTCAGACACTGGGCTAGAATGCAAACAGGACCTCAAATCAATGATGTTGGACAGAGAACTGTGGTGGGTGGACTTTGTTGCTGTGGACCATGTTGGAATCCGACCATAGTAGTAAAATGTTTCTTTGTCATTTGTTTTCTGTGAGATGCAACATCTTCAAGTCAGTCTTCTCGATTTGGTTCCAAGTCTATTTTGCTCTTCCTCTACCACAGGTTTCCCTATCTTGGAATGCTCAACACTTCCTTGCCTAGGAATCCTCTTCCTTATGCATCTCATGTCCTTATAAGGGCAACCTCCTCTTTGCACACTACACACTCTATTCCCCTTATGCATCATTCTTTACTCAGCTTATCTGAATACTCAGTTATACACCACTCAGAGCATATTCGTTTCTTTTCTTTTTAGTCTTTGCAAGTCTTCTTGATTTCAACACAATCTGCTTTTGACTTTCAGGAAAAAGACCTTTGTTGTTAACAGTGGAAACAGTTGCCTGAACTTCTTCCAGTATGTTCTTGTCTCAGCTATTATAATTTTAGAGCAATAACCAGCCCTGCTAATTATGCTCCCTAAGTAACAGAAGCTATCCACAATTTTTAGGGAGGCATCCCAGTATTTAAAACAATCTGTTTTCAGTTTTGAATGTATATTATTTGAAATGCCTCTTTTGATTCAATATTAAAAAAACAGTGAATGATATTCTAGAATATGGTGGAAAGCGAAAAATGGCTGAGAACCACTGGTCTTCAATTCCTCACATTATCTAATATCTTCTATTTTTAAGTAGAGTCCAGTTTGAAGGAGCACTCTCTTTTACTCTTTTACTTGTTTCAGTCATTTGACTGCGGCCATGCTGGAGCACCACCTTTAATCAAGGAAATCGAACCCCAGGATTTATTCTTTGTAAGCCTAGTACTTATTCTATCGGTCTCTTTTGCTGAATCGCTAAGTTACAGGGATGTAAACACACCAACATCGGTTGTCAAGCGATGTTGGGAGGACAAACACAGACACACAAATATATACACACATGTATACATATATATACATATATACGATGGGCTTCTTTCAGTTTCTGCCTACCAAATCCACTCAGAAGGCTTTGGTCGGCCCGAGGCTATAGTAGAAGACACTTGCCTAAGGTGCCACGCAGTGGGACTGAACCCGGAACCATGTGGTTGGTAAGCAAGCTACTTACCACACAGCCACTCCTGGCTACTATTTTTAAGTATTGATTGTGCGAGTGGTGGTGGGGGGGGGGGAGGGTTTGTCATCGTCTTGGTTGTGGTCATGGTCATAGTGGTGATGGTGGTAGCTGTGGTCATGGTAGCAGCTCTTTCACAAAGGTTATTGTTGTTCACTGGCAGAACCATTAGCACACAAGGCAAAATGCTTAGTAACATCTCATCCGTCTTTATGTTCTGAGTTCAAACTCCACTGAGGTCAACTTTACCTTTTATCCTTTCAGGGCTGATAAAATAAGTTCCAGTTGAGCACTGGGCTCGATGCAATCAACTTATTTCTCCCCGAAATGGCTGGCCTTGTGCCAAAATACCAAACCAGTATAGTAGTAGTTGTTGAATAACTTTAGTTAGTTCAACATAGTTAATAATTTTCCACTCACAGTTTGTCAACCATCGAACTGTCCATTTCAATGGACGTATAGACATAAGGTGGTTCAACCATTCTAACCACAGTCATTCTGTCTAATTGTAAAGGATAATGTCCTGAATTTTGAAGACTTAAATGAATTTTCTCCATTTTAGAGTTGGCAGCTACACTAAGTGAGTTCAAGTACTTCCTTCATCGTGTTGTTGTTGTTGTTATTCAGTTCCAAATCAGCCCTGATCAAGCTTCTCTATCATAAAAACATTTCAACCAGAACCATCGGGTATTTTTAGAAGTTTCTAGGAATACATTAGCCAATGCATCCTCTTTTCCAAGATAAGTGAGTGTGATTTAAGGAAAATTTGGTTGATACCTCTAGCAGGTCAAGCAACTATGTTCTCTCACTGATAAGGTTGTTGTAGCTATTGTTGTGGTTACCAAGTAGTTTTGATCTGTTCCAATCAATCCACTGTAGAGTTGGAAAGAGAAACTAATATTGGTTTCTCTTTTGTTTTCTTTACCATCTTGTGGAACATTCAAGATAACTTTGATTGTCTTTTAGCTTCCAGTTCCAAAGATCTCCTGACAATAAAAATTTTTCTCATTAATCTCTTAATCTGCAAAGATAAACAACCTCCTCCTTTTCCCTGACCAAGTCGGCTTCTCTCCATCTCTGAACACTACTTTCAGTAAATTCTTTGAACTTATCTTTATCAATAAAAGTATTTGAGGATAAATAAATAAAATACACACACATAACACAAACAGAAATAACAGTAACAACATCAATGCAACTGTTCTTTTTGAACATCTTGGATCTTTGCTGAAATCTTCAGTTTCCTAGTTATGGTACAATTGACACATTGAATTGAAATTAGACAATCCTGTCTGTAATTGAGAAAGTCTACCAGAAAATTTCCTTCATCTATCAGTCGCTTATTGATCTTCGTACAAATTTTCAACATAATACTATTTCCATAACACAGTCATGAAATCTCGTTAATAGAAATATGTTCAGAACAATCAACATTCTTCATTCTTTCAGAAATCCTGTTTATTCCTTGCCTACGTTTTACAAATGGATCTCTGCCTGCAAAAGTGAAAAGGAATTGAGTTAAGAAGAATAATGTCCAAAACTGCACCACATATCTAATGTTGTTATGTTACTGTTAGGTTTCCATAGCTAAATCTACTTCAATAAATACAGGCTACAGAAGTGGCCAATCAAAGAAAAGTGAAGGACGTTAAAGGATATGCTAACATCTGGCGCTGAATCACTGGTGAAATTTTTCACACAGTAGATGTTTGTTAATTGGCTGTTGCAGTGAATTGGTGAGGCCACAATGTGTCGATCTTGTTCTGCTTTGTGTCTCGCTTGTGATTAAAGTCTCTCAAAGAGGGAGAAGTTATGATGGGCAAAGTAACCAAGGAATGGCTGCCTGCATTCTCCAAGATTTATCAAAGATGGTTAAAAACAAACAAAAGTTTAAACCTACAGTGAATAGTAACATTACAACTACATGTGTGCATATATATGCATGCATGTATTTGTGTGTGTGCGTGTGTGTGTGTGTGCGTGTGCGTGTGTGTGTGTGCGTGCGTGTGTGTGTGTGTGTGTGTGCGTGTGTGTGCGTGAATGAGAATGTGTATGTGTGCTTTCATATTTGTTTGACTAAACTAGATCATACTGTAGTCATGTTCTGGTGTGTTGGTCATGTTTGAGTTGGGTTGCAAGCAAGGTCACCACCAAAGTTTCGTTTCATTACAACTGAAACTTTTATCTGTTGTTTTAATGTTGGTTCTTTCAATGCAAAAACTTTTGAATCTAAGGAGTCCCTACAGCATTAATGGGTGCCAGAGTTTAGTAAGATTACAGAGAACATTCCCTGAGTCAACCTGATGTTTCCAATTGGCTGCACACACTGGAGAGGCTGTTTTTTTTTATTGATTTGTGTGTGTACCTGTGTTTGTGTATGTGGTGTGCATGTGTGTGTGTATGTATGTATAGTTTGGTGTGTGTGTGCGTGTTTATGTGTGTGTATATGTGTGTGTTTATATGTGTGTGTGTGTGTGTGTGTGTGTGTTGTTTAATGTTTTTCTTAACTCTGTGAATGTAAGGCCATGCACATGAACTTTCCAAAGCCATCGGGATAAATGAGTTAATTTTGAATTATTACAAATACATATATAAAGAATAATCATATCATTATCACCATCATCATAATCACCACCACCATTATCATTGTTGTCATCATCATCATCAACATCATCATCATCATCATCGTCGTCGTTGTCGTCGTCGTCATCTTTATATCTGTATTTCTATGCTGGCATGGGTTGGATGGGTCAACTTAATCCTTTGAGAGGATTAGCATTCTGTAATGAATTACCTCCACCTCATAAAACCTAGAACAATTATGTCTATCTAATGTATGCATATATTTACAGTATATGATTAAAATGTGTGTACGTAGAATCTCCATAGGTTAACGAGAAAATCCGAATGTGGGTAATTCAGTTTGAGATATTATAGGTGAGTGGCTGTATGCAAAAGATGAGCTGGGAGTAAAAGTATTTAGAGTGCACAAGGTAAAACAGAGAGAAAGAGTGGAACCATCGAATACCTGGTAAACTGAGGTGAGAGTGGATCATAGGTTCAGTTCACATAAATATAAATATAGGTTATAAAAATTCCTTGCCATAGGGAACATAGGTGTGGCATAAAAGCTTTGAGAATAAGTTTGACCAGTGCTGGTGACATGTGAAAGAGTTCCCTACTGGTGACACATAAAATGCACCTTTGACAGGGATACATAAAAGGCACCCATGCTGGTGACATGTAAAGACACCCAGTACACACTGTGGAATGGATGGTGTTAGGGAAGGGCATTCAGCCATAGAAACCAAGCCAAAACAGACACATGGGGCCTGGTGTAGCCCCCAGCTTAACAGCTCCAGTCAAACTATCTTACCCATACCAGCATGAAAAGTGGACATTAAATAATGATGATGACTGGTCGAGCTGATGTATAACAGAATTATTTACTCCATGTTCTACATTCAATTCTTTTTTGACTCCATTACAGTAAATTCAGTATAAATGAATATGTTTTAAAATTAACCGTCCTGTAGTCTAATGCTAAAACTGACCACATGAATAATTCACACTAATAATCTTGGTGATAAAATTATTAATACCATCAAGTTGATTGTGTAATTTTCACCTGATAACTTTGGTATTCTTGGTATTCTAGACTATATCTAGGGCAAAACCACTCCAGTGATCAATTTAAAGTCACTTATAAAGATACTTTCTCTCTCTGTTCCAGAGACATGATGCCTCTCTGAAATTACAATGGCCTCTGCTCCTCAGAGTTGATTGGTCTCATGCTATCTCCACTCAAGTACACCTGACTCACTTATTTTACCTCTCATCATCCAGGTTATGTTCAACATCACCAGGCCCATACTGATGCCTATTACCAGCTCTTCCCCACCTAGAATGTCAGCCTTCTGAAATTCCTTCTTTGGTCAACTTTTTTCTGAAGATGTCAACTCACAAGCTTGCACAAAGCATTACCAGCATCACTTTGTCCTGAAAAGCTTATGAGGCCCATGGACACTGCTGTATACTTTTGTCTTTTTATTATAACCTTACTTAAACACCCTACCCATATCTTTTTTTAATGCCTTCTATCAGTATTTTCTATCTTCCTAGTGCTATTCTGCACTACATGGCTCTTTAAAAAAAGCACACAGCTGTCTAATCTTATTGCAGTATTTTTTATTTACTTATTGGTCATCATTTGGTCTCCAGTTCTTGTAGAATAGTCTCTTTTGTGAAATAAGGACATGTATAATGCGTCTAGTATATGCTCTCTCTCTCTCTCTGTTTCCCCCTCTCTCTCTCTCTCTCTGTTTCTCCCTCTCTCTCTCTCTCACTTTATGGTTAACAGTGAAATTTTTATTGCAAGAGTCCCGATAGTTTGTTTACAATGTGGAATTACTAGTAGCATCAGTTTCGAAACTGACGAGAGAAAAGTTGGTATTCACTGATTGATACAAGGTACTGAACTCACCCTGCCCTGATTACCTGGAAGCAGAGCATATGAGCAGTATGCAGGTAGTTATAGAAGCTGAATAACGAATGTAGTCATTTTTAGAGAAGATGGAATAATAAGTTGGCAAGACTATAGAAAAATAGCAGTGGTAATTATTGTAGTATTTAGGAGTATGTAAGAGTATAGGGGAGTATAAGCTAAAGTAATTAATACATAGGAGCATAGGTAAGTAGTGGTAGCAATCATAGTAGTTGATGTACAAAAGTAAAAAGAGGAATGTAATGATGTTGGTTATAGTAGTTGTTATGTAGGAGTATCAAGGAGTAGCAGGGCTTTGATTGAATAGTAGCAGCTGTAATTGTGTTAGAGTGCGCTAAGTGATGGTAGCGGCAGTGCTGGTTATTGTAGCATGGCAATACTAATGAAGTGGCAAAGAGTTGAAGAGGTGCCAATTCTGATATACCACAATAAACAGACCACTAACACACCTTATATAAGAGGTGGTGTTAGAGTACCATTTCATCCCTCATAATGTTCACCTTGTACTCTGAAACACTTCCTCTATACTCTGTATATCATTTCTTCCATTATAGACCATCGCAGCTAGAACACACTACACTCGCTAACACTGTACACAACTACAGTTAGTATATACCTATTTCTTTATTACCCACAAGGGGCTAAACACAGAGGGGACAAACAAGGACAGACATAGGTATTAAGTCGATTACATCGACCCCAGTGCGTAACTGATACTTAATTTATCGACCCTGAAAGGATGAAAGGCAAAGTCGACCTCGGTGGAATTTGAACTCACAACATAACGCAGACGAAATACCGCTAAGAATTTCAGACCTTTGACTTTCTTCTTTTTTTTTCACCTTTAGTACAGAGGCCCACCTTCAGTAAGGTGAAGCATCAGACTAAATTTGTTAGCATGCTGGGCAAAATGCTTAGGGGCATTTTATCCATCTTTACAGTCTGAGTTCAAATTCCACTGAGGTCGACTTTGCTTTTCATCCTTTCAGGGTTGATAAAAGAAGCACCAGTTGAGCACTGGAGTCGATTTAATCAACTTAGTCCTGCCCCCAATATTACTGGCCTGGTGCCAAAATTTGGAACCATTACATACCATCATCATCAATCTCAACTTGCACACACTATATTACTCTACACAACTAACATACATCAACATTATATCTAATATAGCACATCACAATTAGTACACACTGCAGTATCATACACTACCAAGGCTAATATCTACCACCACCACCACTTTTCATCTTTTGCTTGTTTTATGCTGGGGCACACTGCGTTCGAGAATGTTTTTAGTGCAATGAATCGACACCCCTGGGTACTTAATCTTTTGCTGCTTCTTTAAGCCGAGAACTTATTCTATTGGTCTCTTTGCCAAACCACTAAGTTATGAGGATGTAAATTCTCCAACAAACATACACACACACGTACACACACACAACGGTCTTCTTTCAGTTTCCGTCTACCAAATCCGCTCACAAGACTTTGGTCAGCCTGAACCTATAGTAGAAAACACTTACCCATGTTGCCATGCAGTGGGACTGAACCTGAAACCATGTGGTTGGGAAGCAAGCTTCTTACCACACAGTCATGCTTGCACCTATAGTAGTTGACATACAAAAGCAGTGAGTGGAGAGTAATGATCTTAGTTACACGACTAGCATACACCATCATCACAACCATAGTACATACTACGTTATTATACAGTACTAATGTACATCTCTATCACAACTATATGCACTGCATTACTATACACGACTACAACTAATATATACTACCAACTTTACTACTATAGGTATTTACAATGTCAAAACAGTGTGATGACTTATAGTAAAGATATAATTGAACTTATTCTGAAGCAAAGTCAATTTTCATTTGATTTAAACTCGCTTCACCAGTATTCTGTGATATTTCTGTTGAAAGTTCCATATCTACAATATTTTATTAATAGTATAGACACTCTCGAATACATCAGTCAAATAGACCTCTGACTTTCTTCTTTTTTTTCACCTTTAGTACCGAGGCCCACCTTTAGTAAGGTGGAGCATCAGACTAAATTATTGTCAGTATTTAGTAATAAGTCTCCATGTTCTGAGTTAAAATCCTGCTGATGTTCCCTTCGTTTTCTATCTTTCCTGGGTCAGTAAAATAAAATACCATTCAAGTACTGAGATCAATTAAAGTTACCTTTAAGGTAACCAAGATATCAATAAAAATATAAAAGAAGTCAACTGTAAGCATTGGCATGGCTGCGTGGTGATAAGTCTGCTTCCCAACAACATGGTGTGTGTGGGGGGGGGGTTATCCCCACTACTATTTGACAGTTGGTGTTGGTGTGTTTACATCCCTGTAACTTAGCAGTTCAGCAAAATAAGTGCCAGGCTTAAAAGAAAGAACTGGGATTGATTCACTCGACTAAAATTCTTCGAGGCAGTGCCCCAGCATGACCGCGCTCTAATGACTGCAACAAATAAAAAAAAAAGATAAAAGATACAGTTATAATACTTTCTAATTTCAATACAAGACCAGCAATTTTAGTGTAAATCAGTCGATTACGTCAGCTTTATCGATCTCCCTCCCACAACTGTGGTAATGGTAGACATATCTAAAGCACCTCCCGTCACTCTTCATTTTCATTGGGCCCCTAACATACTAAGAAGACCTTTTGAACATCAGTTTTCTGTCGGAAAGTGGGTACATTCTAGATTTTGCTTTCAGAAAAATCATATTTCCTCTTGTATTATAATATTAGAAGAATTGAAGACCTGCCAACCTAGCGCCATGTTCGTCTTGTGAAAACTCAGGCAAGGGAAGTAACTTTCATAAAGTTCTAAAGAGTTTTCTTTCTTGATCACATAAAGTCTGGCTTTCAGTAAGCACTGAGCCAGGGTATTCATATCGTAATTTAAATAAAACAGCTGTACTTGCGTGTTTGTTTGTTCGCGCGTGTGCGTGCGTATGTGTGGCAATATAGAAGGTGAAAAAATACATCAAAATTATATTCTATGAAATATAAAAATTTTTGATATAGAATTCGTTACATTGCGCAGAGGCGATGGATATCTTTAATATATAAAAAGGTGATTGTCTACTCAGAGTTTCGCATTAAGCTGAGCTAGAACAACATTATATAATGAGTCATTTCCATTCTCAAGATGATAGGCTGCGGGCTCAGGGAGACTTGTCTACCATTTCAAACAGACTGAGCAAATATGTATTGGGTTGGCAACTAAGTTCCCGCAGCTTTTTTAAATTTTGGAATTTATTGCAGCTTTAAATTTTGGAATCTATTTTTTTCGCGAATTCTATTTTTGAATCATTTTGGAATATATTTTGTTTGTTTGTTTTTCTAGTTAATTTTTGTTTATTTTCAGATCATTAAAATGGAATGTTAAGTTAAGAAAAACGAGCATTTTCGACACCTCCTTCCTTTTGCTTTTAATCAAGGTTCTAAGGCCACAAAAGCTGTATATGGAGAGGGTGCCATAGCTGGAAGAACCGCTCGTGATTGGTATGCCAAGTTCAAAAATGGAAATTTTTACCTCAAAGACGCATCTCGTTCTGGCCGTCCAGTTGAGTTCGATGAAGAGCGATTAAACCAACTTTTGCACGAAAATTCTCGTCACACGACAAGAGAACTGGCAGAGAAAATGGAAAGCTCCCACACAGCTATACAGAAGCATCTTCACTCGATGGGAAAGGTTCAGAAGTGTGAAGCATGAGTTCCGCATGCTTTAAGTGACAACAACAAAAATCAACGAGCCACAATCTCCGCTGGCTTGCTTGCTCATCACCGCCCAACTTATGGACACAAGCAACAATTTCTTTACTGAATCGTTACTGGCAGTGATAAATGGTGCCTGTACATCAATATAAAGAATGTAAGGAATGGCTTAGCCCCGGTAAACAAGCGACACTGCAAGTGAAACAAGATCTTCATCCGCGTAAAACGATGTTGTGAGTATGGTGGGACTGGGAAGAGATTATCCATTCCGAATTGCTTGAACAGAACCAAATGGTCGACGCGGAACTCTATGCTCAACAGATGGAACGATTCAACACGGCTATTCAAGAGAAAAGAACTAATCGGCAGCATAGAGTTCTTCTGCTGCACGACAACGCCCGCCCTCATATCGCCAATATGACCAAGGAAATCATCTAGTCACATGTGGTGTTACGTTATCTTTCAAACTTCATATGTATGATAGCCAACTTAGTAGCTTTGCTTTTGTCCTTATATCAGAAGGAGGTTGTGTAATTGGCATAGCGATTTTTAAATTCTCCTTCATATAATCCAATAGAGATTTTATCTGTTGTATTATTATTTAGAGTTTCAGTAACATCTGTCTCATATATGATGGATTTAATCATACATCGTTGGTCAAGTGGACAGGATCCTGGACTGTGACAGTTGCAACTGGATTTAGGCTCTTAGTATTGACCACGTGTAATGAAACTCTTCATAGTGGAGCAGCAGCTATATGACAATTTCACAGAACACCTATTAAATATTTTCCTGTATCTGTGAATGGCTGGAAAGTGTTTGTCTAGGAGTGACAGGAATCTTTTAGCAATGTTAGTTTTTATATTAAGGGAAAAAAAGAGCAACGAACCAAATGATTTTCCTTGGCTTATTATTTTTCTTATTATTCTTCTGATTAATACTAGAGGAGTTATGCATAACTTTATTTTTGATGACACTAAATCTATTATTAATATTTTGATTACCATTAGAAGGATTATATATTAATTTGTCTTTGAAGCCACTATTGGCAATGGCATTGTTAGAATAGGGGCAGCTTTCTTGAAAAAGTTTTTAGAGGAAGAGGTTAGACACTTTATTACTAATATTAGCTATCAGGTTTTTAAATATTACTGGAGGGTGACAAGACTGTTTATGTATATATGCCAGTTTCTCATTAAGCTTATGGAAAGGTTTATATGACGAGGAGTTCAGATCTACGGAAACATCTAAATAATCAAATAGATTAATAGCTACTGTGATTTTAAGGCTAAAGATAGAAATAAGTTCCTTTCTAAATCTATCAAGAGTGTGACCACCACACCCATGGGAAATATCCAAACCATTGTCTCAGTATAGGTTTGTGCCTGAAGAATATGTTTGAGATATGAAAGACATGTATTGTGTCCTTTAAATAAATAATATGCACACACACACACACACACACACATATGTAATACAAATAAGAAAATGGAGAAATAATTTAGTTGGTTCATCAGCTTTAGGATATTAGAATGTTGACTTATTTATTTAACAAAAACGAAAACCTTAATAACATACATATATACATTATAATTCAATACATATAAGATGAGAATACAAAAATAAAAATCTTAATATAAATTATATATATATATGACATTCTGATTGAATTGTCTTTGCATCAATATGTACCTCCTTGTGACAACATAGCCTTTAACCTAATCAAGATATCCTTGGCCTGAAGAGTAGCTGGTGGCATACACCTCACTTAGAGTTTACCACTTCTAAGGTTCCACTAACTATGAAACATATGTAGCCCGGATTTTTCCTACTCCATTCCATAACTCTTGTATTCTTTTTTGCAAGTTCAGTGACTCTGGTTGCCTACCATGGAATATGAAAAGAACTTTTTTCTGCTCATCATTCTCCAGTAAAGAAAAATAATCCACAACCTTCCAATAGCAGAGTTTCTCAGTGTTCCACTTCTGGAAGAATGGTCTAAATGTGAAACAACAAAGACAAAATCATACAATACAACATTCTTGTGACATTCAGGGAGTAGTTTTACTTGATATAATACTGAGTATACAGGGTAAGCAGTGAGTGTTCAGCAACCTTTTCCATCCAAGATTTGACAACAGTCTCCAACCGTCTCACTCAGGCATATGAATTGTTGGATGAACATCTGCTGTGTCCCTTCCTGCTGGCTATGGCCATGTAGTCTCCATTGCATCTGTCTATGCCTTGTCTTACAGCCTTTTCAGTGTTCACAGAGCACTGAGCAAATGGTGCCTGCATTTTGATACCTTGCATGAATCATCATGATACAGGTAACTCTTTTCCAATTTTCCAGTCCTCCACGTCAGCTGACTTTTTCTCAACTACAATTTTAATCACTATGCTTTCCAAAACCATTGACTGTTCATCAATACATCAAGCTTTTCTTGAAAAAGAAAAAAAAAGGATCTTCAAATTTAACCTGAACAACTTTTATGTATTGGTACATATACATGCAGAATGTTATATATTTTCACGGTCCAATTAATGATTAGCAATTTCCCATTTAGCTGTATCCTTTTTGGTTTCAGGAAGGCCAACTTCTTCAAATTGGTACTGAGGTAGCTAGTTAAGTAACTCAGTGCCCCAATAATCTCCTTTCTGGTTTTGAGAAGCCTAATTTCTCAAGATTGATATTTAGGTAGTGCGTTACATATCCCAGGGCCCCAATAATTACAGGTATAAACCTGAGCTTGTAATCTGGATAGAGTAAGTGCAGATTCCTCAGTAGTTCAGCAAAGGTGTTCTCTTTTTCACTTATCTTCAGCTCTATGTTAATATCCGCTGGGCAGCTAATTTCCACAACTGGGCACAGTTTCTCTTCTCTATCCCAAATCATATCAGGTCTGTTGTGCTTACATTTTATTGAGGTCTTCACCGGAACATTCCACCAGTACTCCTTTTTATTATGTATGTATGTATGTATGTATGTATGTATGTATGTATGCATGCATGCATGCATGTATGTACATACTTGTGTGTGTGTGTAAGCACATGGCTTAGAGGTTAAGATGTTGCACTCATAATTGTAAGATTGTGGTTTCAATCCCTGGACCGGGTGATGGGTTGTGTTCTTGAGCGAAACACTTCATTTCAGGTTGCCCCAGTTCACTCAGCTGGCAAAAATGAGTAATCCTGTGGTGGACCAGTGTCCAGTTCAGGGGGAATATGTATTCCACAGAATCCAGGGAACCAACCTTATGAACCTATGGCTTGAGAAAGGGCCCTTGATCCTTTTGATGCATGTAAGTATGTTTGTGCATGTACATATGCACATATGTATGTGTGTTTGTGTTTGTATTTATGCTTCTATACTTATATGTATGTGCAATGTGTATCCAAAAAACCTGTTTGAAACAGTAGTGCTACAAGAATGGCCTTGACCTCCAGTCTAATATTAGCCACACCAAGCCATGTCAGTTAGTTATTGATTTAGACATTGTGCTAGTGGGACTGCATATTAACTCCGTTTGATCATACGTAGCAAGTTAAAGCCGTGAAGTACTCAGAAAAACAGCGGGTTTGCATGAAATTATATTTCAAATTTGAATGATCCTTTATGGAGACTTTTCTGATGTTTTAGCAAGCCTAGGGAGGTATATGGCTATGCTGTCAAACCAATAGGCAGTTGTTCCTGTGGGTGGGATCCGCATCGATGCAGCCGAAAAAGGTATAGCAAAGTTACTCAACTATGATGCTAATGTTGATCACATGAGTTTGTTCTGTACAGTCACACAATCAATAATGAGTTTTACTTGGATGCGCTGAGGTGTTTAAGAGAAGCAGTGCAGTGGAAGCCATCTGGGACAAGGACAAACAAAAGTTAGATGCTGTACTGCAACAACGCATTGACTTACATGTCATTCTTATCCATGACTTTTGGGGTTTAATGCAAGTTGACTCTCAATCTGCAGCTGGCTTATCCTTCCAGATTTAACTACCAGCATCCTTTTTTTCTTTCTATCCAAAGTTGAAATCCACCCTGAAAGGTTACCAAATTGATTCAAATGAAAGATGTAATTAGTAAAAAAAAAAAAAACCATTGCTGAAAACAGAGCGTGTCTCTTGAGAACATGTCCTGGTTTGCACTGTAAAACTGGAAGAAAAGTGTTGGAACCAGTGTGTCAACAGTAGAGAAAAAGTAATTTGAAGGAGTCATGTCGGATCAAAGTGTAAGTGTTCAAATTGTGTTTCTTTTTCTTCTTTTTGGTCATCATATGAGAGTAGCTAGAGATCTTGAGAAGATAATTTTAACGTTTCAGAAGAGAGGAAATCAGAAATTAATCATCCAAACGTTGGAATTATCTTCACTCTTTGTACACGAATCCTTAGCTGAATCCTTGCTTTGCCTCATGCGTTCATTCTTTAAATAACAAGGCTCACGTTTATTGATCCTATATCTTTTAGCGGAATTCACAATAGTCGTCTCCATTAACAAAAGTAAAACAGCTATCAAAAAAGGTTGGACTTAAGACGATAGTGGTTTTAACCAAATAAACAGCGACGATGAACAAGTTCCAACGTTGACTCGTGTTAGATTTTTATTTGAGTCAAGAGCGCATCTATAAGAAAAGAGATTCAATCAAGAATCAAGTATATTCCTATAATGAGAACAAATTGTGTTTGTACAGAAGTACCTCGATTCTAATTGGCAAACTCATTGTAAAACTTAGTATTCTTTTCCAATAAAATTTATATAGCTCATACAAATACAAAGACGTCTGTTGTAATAAAATTAACAAATCTGAGGTGATTTGTTTGCGGGGTCCTTTCTGTCAATATTTACATTGAAGATGATCCCATTTGGGGTGATATTAGAACTTCAGATGAGTCATATTATTAAACCATTAACTTACCTCACACCAGTGAGCAGACAGAACAGGAGCAATTTCCTATTCGACGTTCCTAAAATCGAATTTGTTTTAATTTAAATTCTATTTCATCTCGATTAGCATGTCTCATGAACACCCAGCTGTTCCTTATTTTATTGTAAATCCCAACGAAATACATACAGATCAGCAGATAATCAATGAAAGGCCTACAATTACGACACTGGCTCGATCGATCTTTGTCGGATTCAATTTGTATCGCTTGCTGTACCCGACTTGGATTGTTGAAGAATTCTCACAAATGCCCTTTGGCGAAACTCTGTTCAAAATAAGTTTAACATTTTCATTCCCATTTTATTCACTGTTCGTAGTAGTAAAACTTCCAATAATGAAATGTTTAATTGGAACAAACTTTTTCGATCACTAGGCTTTTACGAACGTCAAATAGGAAATTACCGAAAACAGGTACTTTTGGTCTGCGTATAGACTCGTATTCCTGACATTAGATCATGCTAAAGTTAATTTCAACTTTTCTAAAAACAAAGACACCATTAAACTAAGCATTAACGATATATCCTGTTATATTCAGTCACTTAGCACTAACACTACACGCATCTACACACACATCCACCGAATTCTTTCCCTCTCGCCACCTCCTCGCTCACCTCACCTGTGTATCGTTTCCAAGGTAACCAAACAAGCTTAAGAGACAGTAACAAGCTTAACTTTCCGCAAAATGGTGAGTTTCCGTCAAATCTACTCGTTTATTGTTATAAACATTAATTCTGAATTCATTTCGCCAGCTTCATTCTTAATTTCAATACAATATATTTAACATAATACGCATGTTGTGGTTATTATTTCATTTCGGAGCTTAAAATCTCTTCAGTGTTTATGCAGTGGAAGTTACTTAATATAATTACGATAACAATAATCAACGGATAATTGTTTTATATATATATATATATATATATATATATATATATATATATATATATATATATATATATATCGGCTTCCAAGTTCTCTAACTGGTTAATGTTATATCAACCTGGTATTCTTATCGAAAAAGTTTCGGCCCTAAGAAAATAAGTATCTTATATAGCATATTAAATATATATATATATATATATATATACATACATACATACACACACACACACACACACACACACACACACACCACACACACACACACATACATACATACATATATATATATATATATATTATATATATATATATATATATATTATATATATATATAGTCGCATTAGAATGCAGTAACACAAAACTCCTCGTATTTAGTTATTGTTATTGTATCGACCGTGTGATGTTCTAAGGAGCCAGTCTCACCACCTCGCTTGCACAGGCGTTACAAATTGGTGACCCGTTCCAGCTCCTTGAAACTACAAAAATAATTATAATGGGAAAAGCAGATACTCCGGAGATACTCCACAGGTATCATAAACCTTCCATTCCACTATTATTAAGAGTTCAAATCCTTCTCGTGCCAATAAAATAAAGTTTCGGCCTAGTACTGAGGTCGGTTTAATCGACTAGCCTCTGTGGCTTTGTACCTAAGAGATTATTAGGCCTTCTTCGTATATATCAATACCATGTGTGTGTGTGTGTGTAGACAAAGAAATAGGAATAACTATAAAGTAAACCATTTTTATCAGACAAGTTCATACACACGAACACTCATACATGTTCATACATGTTGGCATGGGTTGAATGGTTTGATAGTATCTAAAAGGTCTGAAGAATGCATTGTGTGCTCAGATGTCTACTTTGATATGGTTTGTACTGCTAGATCTCATTCCTAACGTCATCGTACGGAGTGTACCAGCTGATTTGTTTGTGAAGATCGCCCTGAAGCCTGCAAGACTAAGATTCCCTTCGTCTGATTGACAGGGCTACAGTCGAGAGGGGCGGAGTTTTATTCTAGGGAATGGGAGTTTAAAGTATGGAAAAGAGCCAGAACAGACCAGGAATCTTGCTGGAGAGGAGCTACATGGCTACACACATAGGAGAGAGGGTGGGAGTATCTAAGGGAAAAGTTGGGAAAAAGAAAATAGCAGAGTTGAAGTATCAGAGTGGATCCTCGAGGTATGAGGTGAGTGGAAGTGAATAGGGACAATTGAACAGGTGGTGTGGGTGAGTTGAGTTTGCAAGAATGTATGGGGAGAGTAAGGAATGGTTAAAGATTGGGAATTGGTGAGGAGTGAATACAACGAATGAAGAGCAAGTGCTGAGGGGTGGTAAATATACATTGGAGGGAAGACAGGGAAGTATATACAGGTGATGGATGTGGTGATTGGGTAAGGTTGGGGATGTAGTGAATAAGGTGACTGCAGACATTTTTTCCTGGAAGAAACATCAGATGAATTTTTGGAATCTTTAAATCCAGGTGTTGACTTCTCTTCTCGAGAAATAATAATTCTAACTGGCATGAGTTTCCAGAAAAGTGTACTTTCATCAACATTGTGTACTTTCTCTTGTGTGTAGCCCTCATTAGCAGTCATTGTTGCCTTGGGCAAGACATATACTAAAAATTGTTGTCAGCTGTTCAGGATAATTAGAAGCAAACTTTTTGTATAGGAACTGGTAGCTTCACCAGTTATTTCTATGTTCTGTAAAATGAAGCACTTCGTAAATCCTTAAAACCAGTGTATACTAACCAAAAAAGTTTTTACATTCTAAGTTTCAATTTTCCTTTTTCTGCAAATTGTCATACACACCTCTGTTTTTTTGCCTTTTTTTAATTACCATTGTGCACAATGCACTGAGTTCAATCCTCAACCCATACGCCAAAGGGCCGTCCGATTTTAAACATTGCATTAAATTAGATGTATGACAAAATAAGGTCTAGGAGTTAACAGAATAACTTCTTGAGGTCGACTTTGCCTTTCATCCTTTCGGGGTCGATAAATTAAGTACCAATTACACATTGGGGGTCGATGTAATCGACTTAATCCCTTTATCTATCCTTGTTAGCCCCTTGTGGGCAATAAAGAAATAAGAATAACTTCTTGAGCTTTTGATTTAATTTTCTCTCTTTTAGCATGTTTGGTTCCACTGTAGATGTTTGCAAATGTAAAATGTTTTGGCTAAATTTTCTCTTGCATCGAACCTTTTTGTATTCCAGTACAAAACTTTGGTGATTTTTTTTTTTTTGCAGTGTTTCTTTCAGTTCTACTTGATGGCTTCTTTCCAGACACTTTGAATTGTGAGCAAATTCAACTGTGGCTGTAATCAAAACATTATCCACACGAAATGAATAGTAAAATACATATAATCAGGAAAGAACTGTTTTTGAGAGCCAAAAATGGTTGTCTTATTCCTTGTGGATATAAGAATTGAAATGAGATGAAACGTGAAGGAGTGCAGTGGTAGTGGTGGTGGTGGTGGTGGAGAAATACTATATGATTACAGTTGGTTGAAGGGTTACCAGGTTCATGGACACATCACCCTTGCACCTCTAACTTGAGTCATAAAACTCCTACACTCTACTCTCTTTCCCTTTCTTTATCTCTCCCTCTCTCTCATGCACACACACACACACACACATGCACACACACACACACACATTGTTGGGTTGCTGTACCACATACCTAGCTCCAGCCGTTGCTGTCATACTGATACTGACACTGGTGGTGATTGTATTGGTGGTGGTGATAGTAATGGTAGTTGGTAGCAGTGGTCATATTGTTCTTGTTAATAGTATTGTTGTTGCTATTTAATCTCAAGTCAATCCTCATTGACTTAAGATCAAAGAAATTCCATTCAACATTGAAAATACACCAGGGTACCACATTACTTCGTGTGATTGTTTTATATTTTAGATGGAGTTGCTTATCTTGTTCATACTATTGTTGTTGTTGTTGTTGTTGTTTGTCATTAAGGAGTTGGTGGTGATGGGAATGGTGGTATTGGATTTGGTGTTGATGCTAGTTGCATTAGTCTTGTTGATACATAGTGGTTGTGGTGGTGAATGGTGATGTTTTTTTTATGTATCTATCTGTCTGTCTGTCATCTATCTATCTATCTATTTATCTATCTATCTATCTATCTATTTATCTATCTATCTATCTATCTTCTATCTATCTATCTATCTATCTATCTATCTATCTATCTGTCTGTCTTTCTATCTGTCTACCTGTCTTTTTATCTATGTGTCTTTATATCTCTCTATCTATCTGTCTATCTATCTATCTATCTCTCTCTCTCTCTCTCTCTATATATATATATATATATATATATATATGTATGTATCTGTCAGTCTATCTATCTGTCTATCTGTCTGTTTGTCTGTCTGTCTCTCTATCATCTATATAGATAAATAGATAGATAGATAGATAGATAGACACAGGCAAACAGACTGACAGATAGATAGATAGATATTCATGGTGACCCAAGAAAATATACATATCCACACGCAAATATTCATAGTGAAAAACTCCCCTTTACACCATAAATGTTTATAGTAATGCGTGCATAAACACTTACGAGCTCACCCACCACTGTCTATGTGTGTGTGGAGGGGATGTATGGAGTGTGTGTATGTGTGAGAGATTGTGTGTGTATTGTGATTATAGTTTTTCAAACTGCTAGCTACTTTGATCTTGGCTAAAATGCTGAGAAATGGCCTTTTGTTTTAGAAAAAAGTGTAGTCGTTAAATTCTTCAAATTTATCCAAGTTTCTGTGGAAGTGTAATTATAGACTGTATCCTGAAATTAGCAGTCATAATTTACCATTTCTATAAGCAGGAATTGCATAACATGAAGTTGCAGAACATGGGATGCATGTATGTATGTATGTTATATGTTTGTATGTGTGGGGGCACAAGACCTTGTGGTTAGAGTGTTGCACTCCTGATTGCAAGATTGTGATTTCGATTCCCAGGCCTGGTGATGCATTGGTTTCTGGAGCAATATTATTGCTGTAAACATTCATTATATTAGCCTGCAGCCCCAGGTAAACTATGTTGAAGTAATGATTTGTAGGTACATGGCATTTCGTTATGCAACCATCTATATATATAAAGATGAGAATGTGTGTCTGTGCGTCTGTGTGAATCCCTAACACTTGAGAACTACACAACCAATTTCATTCAAATTTTACACATGCCTTACTTAGGGTCCATGTAGTGTCATAGGCCGAAATAATTTTTAACTTCTTGCCTAGTGCGAGCCCAGAGCAAAATCATATCTCCTCCACTATTTCAGTATTACCTGTCAAAAGTGAAACAATAACATCTCTCTATTGTAGTGTCAGGTATTTTTACTTTAATAGTTTCACTTTAATACCGAAACTATTATCTCACATAGGCGTAGGAGTGGCTGTGTGGTAAGTAGCTTGCTTACGAACCACATGGTTCTGGGTTCAGTCCCACTGCGTGGCACCTTGAGCAAGTGTCTTCTACTATAGCCTCGGGCCGAGCAAAGCCTTGTGAGTGGATTTCATAGACGGAAACTGAAAGAAGCCTGTCGTATATATATATATATGTATTTGTGTGTGTATGTTTGTGTGTCTGTGTTTGCCCCTCCCCCCAACATCACTTGACAACTGATGCTGGTGTGTTTATGTCCCTGTAACTTAGCGGTTCGGTAAAAGAGACCGATAGAATAAGTACTAGGCTTACAAAGAATAAGTCCTGGGGTCGATTTGCTCGACTAAAGGTGATATTCCAGCATGGCCACAGTCAAATGACTGAAACAAGTAAAAGAGTAAAGAGAGTATATATATAAGCATACATATATACATACATATATATATATATATAATATATATATTATGTGTGTGTATACATATATATATATATATATATATATTTATATGTATACATCTGCACAAATGTATATATATATATAGATGTATATGTATAGATATATATGTATAGATGTATATATATAGAGATGTATATGTATACATGTATATGTGTAGATGTATATATATAGATATAGATGTATATGTATACATGTATATGTGTAGATGTATATATGTAGATGTATATGTAATATGTACACATATATATACACATATATACATGCATACATATATACACCTATACACACACACACACACATACATGAATGTATATGTGCATATTCATATCTATTATATCAAAGTCAATGTCTTTATGTGTTCATGTGTTACTTATACATTCGAAAACTACTGCACCGATCCTAGTGAAATTTGGAACACAAAATCCAAGCCTAGGAAGAAGGGCAATGCTGTGTCTTTCATACAATTTTATGGACCAAAATTACTGAATGGATCTTTATAATATTTGGAACTTAGATTCAATGCATAAGGGTGGGTATAATGCAGTACATTTGGTTTGAATTTGAGATGGCTTAAAGGGGGAAGAACCTCCATGGAAATTCATAAATTTTCAATGTTGATGAAGTATTCTCAAAGTTTCCACTTCTCATGAGGATTCTAAGTAAACGAGAGGCATCTTCACCTCCACTGATTCAGTTGCAAAGTGTTCAGTAAAGTTATTTGGTTGCAGACTGCCTTTGAGTCTTCTTATTGTCACTGGGTCACACTTAGTCCCTTGATGGTAACATTAATTTCAAGGCCTTCCCAGATGAGTGACTGGTTATTCAAAGACATTTATAGATTGTAAATATATTCTGTCCAGTTACCTATCGGTATAGTGGTCATTTGCAAACTCCAGATGTAACACTTTCATTTCTCTTTAGCCCTCACGTCACACAGTTGTTAATGTTTATTTCATTTGGGTCACGCCCTTCCAATTGCTATAGATCCATAATGCATCTTACGGCTGTGCCTGTCACCTGGATGGTGAAGAATTCTACATTGGGAGTGGTAACAACCAGGGTAGGGTAACTGACTGCTTATTGGGATCATTCGTCTTTTAGTTTCCTGTAGCTTTGCTCTCTTTTACAATCCCAGTGAACATATATTTCCTATTTCAAAGAAATTCAAACAATAGATATAGGACCCAAGGTAAAATGATTCTCAACAATTCAACTTCTCTGCTTGACATTAAGATGCCCACCCCCAACAGGGGCCTCAACTCTCACATTTTAGAGCTCCATGACCTCCATTTTTCAGGAGTAAAATCCTTTTAACAGGTTCAATAAGATTGAAATTTTGGAATATGCACATAAAAATCAGTAGTATGGGATACATGTGGCACGATTACAACCTTTTTAGGGTGTGTAAAGAGGGAAATAACCCTCATCTGCAATTTTGATGAAATTCGAAACATAGGTATTCCAGTTCATTACAGAAAATATAACAGAAAAGTCTAATTCTTCAATTGCATGTAACACGGGCAATGCCGGGTATCTCTGCTAGTATATATATTAAATAGTATATTAAATGCTTTATAAGTCAATACTGTGTCCTACCTGTGTTAGCAGTGCTATTAAATCACGTGTTAAGGTTATCTCTACAGATTTTCTATAGCAATTACAATCAGTGCTGGCTATAAAGGGTTAATTTCAGTTGACCTATCTAGTAATGTGTCCATTTTTCTTGACAGGGTCCCAAGAAGAAGAAAAAGAAGGAACCAAAGAATGTACCGAAGAAGGTGTTGATGGCAAAAGACACTGAATCCAAAGAAAAAGAAGAACTTGAGAGGAAAACCAATGAAGAAGGTTCAAAGTTCAAATTAATTGTTATCCTGATTTTCCCTTTTTTTTCTTTTGCCCTTGAGATCTAGGAATATTAATGCTGGTTACCCAGTTTCCATGGCGTATGAGCAATTGATCTCACAACATTCTCCCTGAACAGGATGCTGCCTGTCCCTTGAAGGGTTCTAGGCTTGCAATTGTGAAGGGAAAGGGCAAGTCAGTTCTTGACTGATAATTTGTTTCATCAACCCCAAGGGGATGAACGGTAAAATTGAGTTCAGCTAGACACAATAGTCATGTGTCTAATTATCATGATCATCATCCCGTGCTAGCACGGAAAACGGACGTTAAATGATGATGATGATGGACCTCTTGATTTTACTTGGTTGGGTTAATTCTATAAGAGTAGACAGCAGCCTGTTGTCAAAGGCCTCACAGGGTCTCAAACACAATACACAAGTGCACAAAAGAATTACAACTTAGTATCCCAGCACTCACCATCTTCTATGACTACTTACATCAACACCATAATAGCAATAGAATCTCGAAGATGGGCAAAATCATAATAATTCTAAAATCCAACAAAATTCTGAAATGAAGCTAAAGTTATATCACACAGACACATCACTCTTGTATATGTATCATCGAAAATTTAGAAATGATAATCTTGACATCAACACTGCAGACATCTTCCTCTGTAAACCATAAACATGGTTTCAGACTACAATATTCAACCTTCACACAACTAATAAACAAGGAACACATAACAGCTACAGCAACCAAAATTGCATATTACAAATATAGTTGAAAGTTTGCTGATGGTAGTTTTAACTATCACTGACATTAGCAAACTTTCAACTCCTTTACTCGCTATCCCTTAAACAAGAAAGAAATATCTATATCACCTAAAGGAACAACACAAAGCATCAACTGGTAAAATACCTGTCAGGTTGTCAAGCCTATGAAATATAAGGGAACAACCCTTCAACTGCTTATGGTTTTTGTTTATCGGTGTACCACAGGGATGTAGTGTCTCACCCATTCTTTTCAATCTATATACATATATATAACCTTTGTACACTTTCTTGAAACATACTCACCACTAATATGCAGGTGAGATTGCACTCACATCCTCCCCTTTATTTTCCACCTGTAGTTGCACAACTCTTACACCAGTCACTTGGAAAACTAGTTCCAAAATAACAGGCTTAAAGCAGTACCAGAGAACACTAAACACAAGCAATCATCACAGTCAGCAATACATGTGTAACTTATATATACACAGTTGGTGCATGTAGGACTGGTAAGAAGCTTGCTTCTCAGCTACATGGTTCTGGGTTCAGTCCAGCGTGCGGCACTTTGAGCAAGTGTTTTCTTATGAGTAGATCTGGTTGAAGGAAACTGAATGAAGCCTGTTGTACATGTGTGTGTCCTTGTGTTTGTGTTTGTCCCCCACCATCACTTGACATCTTGTGCTGGTGTGTTTATAACTTAGTGGTTCGGCAGGCTCAAAAAAAAGTTCTGGGGTCGATAGATTCAACTAAAAGATTCTCCAAGGTAGTGCCCCAGCATGGCCACAATCTAATGACTGAAATAAGTAAAAAGATTAAAAAAAAAAGATGACAAAACTACTTACTTACTTACAACACATCCACACCATGCAAAGAAGACACAGTAAATGGAGCGAAAGAATGCAGAAACCTATTTAGCGCACACACAGATAGAGCCTTTGGTCAACTCAAACAATAAAACAATAGCTTAGAAGAAGTACATAAAGATCTATGCTGAAGTATACTTTGTACTGCCTGGGATCTCCACAGCAAAACCATGAAATACACAAAGCTGTATACTATGCATCAGAACAGGTTGTACACTTACACAACAAGACAAAAATACTAAAAAAAAGGGATGATCACTTGAATACATGAAGGACTTGGCTTTTTTGCTCAGTAATTTTCAACCATCACAGTCCCCGCTATTAAATGAAAAAGCACTTCCAAGCATCCAGACAAACATAGAATAACCCTAGGACACAACTATAACAACATCTAACAAGCACTATTTCACTCAGTCCTGACAAGAATGGGGAACACACACACAGAAATAACAGAAATACCAACAGGCTCACTGGCTGCAAACACTGCCCTGTGATGAACAGCAATTACTGCACTCTGACTAAGTCCACCATACTTACATCCATCATGGTTATCACTAGAGAGAATGCAATCTGTCCAGACTATCCACATTGCGTTGCACTGTTGCATTTCAGACTGTGTTACGTAGTTTACATAGCTTCGCAGAGGAATGATGATAATGACGATGATGACGATGATGATGACAATGATGATGACGACTATGATAATGATGAGGATGATAATGATGATTTAATGTATGTTTTCCATGGCATGGGTTGGATGGTTTGACTGGAGCTGGTAAGGCCAGGGGTTGCACAAGACTATTTTTTTTTTTTGGCATGGTTTCTATGACTGGATGCCCTTCCTAATGCCAACCCCTCCGCAGAGTGTACTGGGTGCTTTTTAAGTGGTGCTGGTGCCAGAGCTTTTAACGTAGCACTAGCATGATATAGCTGGGAAATCAGATCTCTGGATTATGCTTTGTCACTTCAGCTAACTATCTGCATGTTTACACCTGCTTAAGCAAAGCAGCACCAACAGGTATCACTTCCTCTAGGACAAAACAACCAACAACCACCAAACCACATGCACATGACCACAATAACCACTATCACATCTCCTTATTTATTTATTGATACGGAATTAATGGTGAACTTCGTGGATTATTTCTGAAAGCTTTATCCTAAAAAACCTGAAAGAATAGCCTGTGTTGTGTCTGTATGGAAAGAGAGTCACTCATCAGCTATTCATTGAAAAGTGAAAGAAATTGGAACATGATGTTTACTTAATGCACTTTATATATACACTTTATATACTTAATGCACAATTTAATAGACTTAATACGCAGCACTCATAAAATAAATATTTACTCTTCTTTTCCCTTAAACAAAAACAAATATCCTGTACATATGAAACAATCTTTAGTTAAATTGCATATATCTGCCATGTAAATAGGCACAAATATTTCACGGAATTGCACATATGTGCATGCGTTAAGTGATAGGGGATATAAAAAAAAACTTAGTTTAATTAAAAATATGCACTTTTCACTATCCAGTCACTACCACTACAACCACCACCATCATCATCTCTCTCTCTCTTTCTCCTTCCTCTCTCTTCCCTCTCTCTCTCTCTGCCTTTCTTTAGCTTCACCATCAGAACATCACCCCTCTGCTAAAATTATTACCTTCCCCTACCTCATGTCATGGATTCTTCTCCCTCCCACTTTTCCTCTCTCACTCCATCTTTCCCTCTCTTTTTCTTTCTCATTCTCATTCTTTTTGTCTCACTCTTCACCTTATCCTCTTTTTCTTTCTCCCTCTTTTTCTCTAATCATGTGAAAGTGTTACCAATGGACTAAGTAATGCAATGACAAGCAGAATTATTATAAGATTTGTTTATTTATTTAATTTTTGTTCATTTTTAATAGAAGAAACCTTAAGAGCCCAAGCAGAAAAAGAAGAAGCAGAACGAAGGAAGTATGAAAAAATTAGGTTGTTGGAACTGAAGCGACAAGAAACCAGGGTATGTTACAATGGAGAGAATGAATATGAGGAATTTTGTATTCTGCTTAAAGAGAATGGAATGAGTTGTGAAAATACTGGTCTGCCTACGTTGTAAGATCATATTGTTGTTGTTGCGAATGTTTTTTTTTACTTGAATATCTCTTCTTACTTTAAGGTTTTGTGTCTGTTTAAGAAATTATCATTGGTTCTTTTTTATGATAAGTACCTCTTTTAACAGCAGGGCTCTGGTATGTTAACACACACATGCACATATGCACACACATAAACACACATACACACACACACAAGCGCACGCGTGCATGTGTGTGTGTGTATCTATATCAACTGCATCATCATTTAATGTCCACTTTTCCATACTTGCATGGGTCAGATGGAATTTGTTGTGGCAAATGTTTTACAACTGGAATGAGAATTTCATGACTGACCACTTCACAGTTTGTTGATCAATCCTCAAAAAAGACACCCAATCTCCTTCGCCTATCAAAGCATGGAGTGTTTAGTTACTACTTCTGATTTATGCTATGCTGTACACAAAATACATGTTTACTTTAAAGCACAAATATGCAAATATGCTCTCCTCTTTGTTTGGTAATACTTTTGTTACTCACTGCTTATATATATATATATATATATATATATAATATATATATATATGTACATATATATATATGTATATGTATATATATATGTATGTATATACACACACACATACTAGAATAGAAGGATAAAATCATATTAATGATTTTATCAGGTAGTCAGCATAAAATAAAAAAATTATAGGTAATTTATATTCATGCCACCCCAGACACACTAGAATGAATATCCCTTTCAATCTATCAAAAAGGATTTGTACTATAGTTTCTAATACATGCACCAGGGACACACGACTACATGAACTAAAGGATACACTCATCCCCAAGAACTACCCACCATCACTAATTGACATATGCTTTCAACGTGACCTACAACTCAACATCCACGAACACAGACATCCCAAATTAAAGAAAGATTTACAACCCAAAGCCCTACTATACATCTCCACACAAAACCCTCTTAACAATGAAGCCTTCGACACCATCCTCCAAAACATTCCCCTACTAAAAAGGGACCACAGAATGAATTTAATTCTCAAAACCCACATCATCATAAAGAGCAAAAGATTGCCCAAATCTATGAAAAGTTTCCCAACACAAGCCTGAATACACTCAACAACAACACAGAAGCTGTCAGTAAAAAAATGCAGAAGACCTAACTGTGGTATAGGCATCAATCTAATTGAGGGATCAGAGTTCTCTTTCAGACAGGGTCAACGTTTCACTGTGAAGAGCAACTTCACATGTGCTTCAGAGAACCTGATATACATAGTAACCTGCTCTAGGTGTCTAAAGCAATACATAGGCCAAACAAAAACCAGTCTACACCAAAGGTTGGCTCTGCACAGATCCCAGATCAAAATTCAAAAAAGCAGAAAAGTAGCATTCAGCGAACACATCAACATTTGCGCCAATAACAAACAACCAAGCTTAAGAATCTTTCCTCTCTATCAATTCAGGGACGATACAACCTGTAGTCAGCATATTAGTAAAGAATCATTCTTTATCACATAGTACCAACCCCCTTTTGAATACATCCACAACAAATGACACTGTCACCAGGGCCTTAGAATAACACCCATGCAAATATTAAAAAAGATATATTCAAAACAGTCACCTCAAGAATTTATTCAGAACGATTTCAATCACTACTATCATCCACAACGTGTCACTTTTAGGTCACTGGACCATTTAAGTGGATTCCATCAACATCCTGCTACTGTCATACCACACCCAAATTCTCTCCTCCTCCTCCTTCTCCGCTGCTGCCTCCTTTCTCTACTACTGCTGCTTAAACAATCAAAGACAAGAATTTATATCAAACTAGCTGCTGCTAACTACCTACAACCCACAAGAGTAAAAAAAGAGAAACAGAGACAGGCAGAAAAATGGAAAGTGTCCCTTCCATTTGAAAACTATGGAAATATATTTTTTAAAAAAACATTTCATTTAATTTTCCCACAATTTAATTGTTTTTCATACTTTACTCTAAGTTGAAAAAGTCGTAATGACTGAAACCAGTAATAAAATGTTCTTTAGGATAAAATTATTTTAGCATTTTCTGCCTTCTCTTATTTTCCTTATACATACATACATATAGAGCAATAAGAGAATGGAGGGGATCAATAGGTGGTTCATCTACTTTTAGACATTATATTATGTCAACTTATTTATTTACTAAAATGACAATTACAAGAATATACATACATGCATAACATATTATGCTTTACATATAAAAGTATATTAATATATAAAGATACCAGTAAATATTAAAATATAACAGACAGGAATATAAATTGGGAAAATAAATTGTTTCCCAATTTATATTCCTGTCTGTTACATTTTAATATTTACTGGTATCTTTATATATTAATATACTTTTATATGTAAAGCATAATATGTTATGCATGTATGTATATTCTTGTAATTGTCATTTTAGTAAATAAATAAGTTGACATAATATAATGTCTAAAAGTAGATGAACCACCTATTGACCCCCTCCATTTTCTTATTGCTCTATAAATTAAATGTAAAATATCTCTTTACCTTCACCCATTTAGTACACTCGGTAATGTAATTGCAATGCAATAAAAAACACTTGTGTATTAATAATTGGGTATTCTACCAGCAGTAGATTGGATAGATATTATCCCTTAGTTGGTTGGATTCACAGCCTCTAACTTTCTTGGAAAATATATATATATATATATATATAATATATATATATATATATATATATTGACAAAAAGAAAATGGAGGCAAAATAACAATAAGAAGTGTGTCTTTTGTGCTAAGAAGCCATTATTTAATTAGTTAAGAAAGGTGAGAGTAAGAGTGAGTTTACGATAATTTCTGTGTACCATGGTGAGGAAAATATATATTTATATTTTTGCCTTGTTACCAATGGCAGACATCATCAGAACAAAGAAGTCAGAGGTAGATAAAAGAGCAAAAAATAGAGGGATGCACATCATCATCATCATCATTTAGCATCAGCTTTCCATGCTAGCATGGGTTGGATGGTTCAACTGGGGTCTGGGAAGCCAGAAGGCTGCACCAGGCCCAGTCTGATCTGGCAATGTTTCGACGGCTGGATGCCCTTCCTAATGCCAACCACTTCATGAGTGTAGTGGGTGCTTTTTACATGCCACCGGCACAGCTGCCAGACGGGGCTGGCAAATGGCCACGGTCGGATGGTTCTTTTTACGTGCCACTGGCACGGGGTCCAGCTGAGGCTGGCAACGACCACGATCAGAAGAGAAGAGAAAATGACCAAAGGTTCGAAAGTCTTGCATTATAGTTAGGGTCACAGTTCAGTAAGTCCATTGTGAGGTGGAAGAAGAATAGAAGTTATATATATATATATATATATATAAGCCAAACACTCTATGTATGCTATTGATTGGTGAAAGAGAATAGGTACATCTTCAGAACAGTGATTAGCAAATGGGTGACTCCAAGCCCTCATTTTACTGCACATCAAAAGCATTGAAAGAATGTGTTTATATTATTATATAGTTCTCTGTTGTAAGTGAAGGCTTTCTAATATTTAAATTTATTTCAGTATATCTCATTCACACTGTGTTGTATAATATATATGTAAACATACATGCATACATATACATACATACATACACACACACACACACACACACACACACACACACACACACACACACACACACATGTATATATATTTGCCAATAGCTCTATCTCTCTCTTCCTTTACTCAACCATCTCATTTATACTTTGATCCCTATTCCTTGTGAGTATGCCCGGCATTTTGCCACCATCTCCATCCTGTGGTCTCCCACTCTCTCTCTCTCTCCTCCTGCACTTCCCTCAGGTTGGGCAACTGTGTATTTTCTTTGTGGTAGCACACCTGTTTCTGTCTTTATTCCTGATCTTCCTCTCTCTCTCTGACTGGGAAACCTTGTACTTCCTCTACAGCAAGACACCTGTATCTGTCTCGCTATAACCTTTTCATCATCACCTCCTCCAATGTCTCCTCCCCTCTCAAAAGATTTTGTCTTTCAAGTACTTGGTGACCCTGTCACTGCACGTGTCACTGAAAAGCACCCAGTCCACACTGTAAAGTGGTTGGTGTTTGGAAGGGCATGCAGCTGTAAAGACCTCGCCTGTGCTTGTGCCACATAAAAAACACTAAGTCCACTCTGCTGATTGGTTGGTGTTAGGAGGGGCATCCAGCTGTAACATCCTGCCAAAACAGTCACGAAATCTGGTGCAGGCTTCGGCCTGGCCAGCGCTTGTGGTACTGTCCCACCCATGCTAGCATGAAACATGGACATTAAATGATGATGATAATGTGTGTGTATGTATAGAGCTCAATTGATTAGGAATAGAATTAAACTAGATGAGATGCAGTTTGGTTTTGTTCCTGGGAGGAGCACCACAGATACCATCTTCCTAGTGAGACAGTTGCAAGAAAAGTATTTGGCCAAAAGTAAACCAGTGTACTTAGCTTTCATTGACATGGAGAAAGCTTTTGACAGAGTTCCTTGCTCTGTTATCTGGTGGTCTATAAGGAAGCTAGAATCTTGTTTGAGCCATACATGCCATGTACAGTAGTACTGTCAGTAAGGTGAGAGTTGGCTATGAATACATTGATGAATTTAGTATACAAGTAGGGGTTTACCTGGGCTCAGTTCTTAATCCACTCCTATTCATCATAGGAATGGAGACAGGATACCTGTGGGAACTACTATACACAGATGACCTTGCTCTTATTGCAGCATCTGAAGCAGAATAAGAGAAGAAATTCGAGGTATGGAAGCAAAATCTAGAATCAAAGTGTTCTAAGGTTAACCTAGCAAAGACCAAAGTTATTGTTAGCAAGAAAACAGATAAGACTATTTTTCCATCAGCTAAATGGTCCTACTCAATATGTAGGAAGGGAGTTGGAAGTAATTCCATTTGCTACACCCAGTGTAAACTATGGATACATAAGAGATGCGGTAGAATCAGAGGTAGATTAACAGATAAGGTTGCTTCAGATGTGCAGGAACAATAAGCACTAAGAGCACACAGGACTTAGGCTCTCTTAAATACTGAGGAGGCTCTCTTGATGTAGTTTCTGTTACTTAAGTTAACAAATTAGCAACGGTGGTGGATGCTCTGAAAGTATTGTTTCTAGAATAAGAATAGGGTGGAGGAAGTTCAGAGGGCTTCTACTTGTTGGCAACAAAAGAATTCTCTCTGTGCAAAAGGTAGATTGTATGATGCTTGTGTACCAATGGCTATACTCCATAGTAGTAAAACATGGGCTCTGAATGCAGAGGAAATGTGTAGACTAGAGAGGAATGAAGGCAGTATACTCCATTGGATGTGCATGAATAACAAAGCATGAATGTTGTGAGAGAAAAGTTGGGCATGAGAGGAATCAAATGCAGCATACAAGAGAGAAGACTACATTGGTTTGGATATGTGATGTGTATGAATGAAGACAGCTGTATAAAGAAGTGCTGGTCACTGAAAATGAATGGTACCTGTGGAAGAGGAAGATCCAGGAAGACATGGGATGAAGTGGTGAGGACCAGCCTCAGGATGTTGGGGCTCATGGAGGAAATGACAATGGACTGAGATGTCTGGCGACATGAGTTTCCGGAGAGAAGACTCACCCTCTGGCTAGGTAACCCAAGTATCTCCTTTGCACCTGTTTCTGTCCTCTTTCTTGTTAGCTCTCTCTCCTTCTCTCTGTCAGTCTCTCTCTCTTTCTCTCTCTCTCTCTCTCGCTTCTCATTGTTTTCTCTGCCTTTCTCTCTGTCTGGGTAACTATGTACCTCTTCTATAGCAAGTCACCTGTTTCTGCCTCTGTCTCTCTGTCATATTCTAACCTTTCATCATTTGACATGCAATCAACTCCTCCAATGCCCCTCCCCTTGTCTTGCAAATTACTTGGTGACCCTCATGGTGCTGGTGACATGTAAAAAGTATCCAATCCACTCTGCGGGTCGGTTGGTGTTAGGAAAGGCATCCATCTGTAAAAACCATGCCAAAACAGATGCAGAAGTCAGGTGTAGTCTTCTGCCCAGCCAGCTCCTGTCAAACTGTCCAACCCATGCCAGCATGGAAAGCAGACATTATACAATGATGATGATGATGATATAAGACACTTTTCTTAACATGAAGCCAATGATATATATATATATATCATATATACAGGATGCAGTTGGGTAAATTGTCGCCATTTTATATTTTTAATTTCATGCATGCACATTGTTTGTTTTTCATTTTATCAACTACACAGTATAGTAGGGTCAGTTGAGCATTGTCTGTGAGAAAAACAGTGCCATGACACAATTCACTCTACCAGAAATTTGGAAATGACATGTTGTACTGCTTGGCATTCATGCCGAAAGCTCCTATACAAACATTTCGAAGTGTTGGGTGTCAATCTGAGTCCCCAAAACATGTACCAAGAGTGATAAAAATCAAACATTCAGTCAACATCATGGCATTTGGAGTGATCACTAGTGATGGCGATGTTATGTTTCCATTCATCTTCCCACACTGTCTCAGACTCAATGCAGAGGCCTACATCAAGTGCCAGGAGGAGGTAGTGCTGCCCTGGGTCAAGAAGTTGGTTGTTGGAAGACTCTATGTTTGGCAACAGGACTCTGCACCATGCCACACAAGCAGGAGAACCCAATCATGGTTGTCAGACAATTTCTGTGACCACATCACCCCAAACATTTGGCCACCTAACTCCCCAGGCTGCAACCCCCTTGATTATTATGTGTGGGGCACAGTTGAGCAAGAGACAAACAAAATTTGTAACACCAAAGATGAACTGAAGGCAAAGATTATGGCAGCATTCACCAACTTAAATAAGGAGACCATCCAGAAGAGAAGCAGGAGGTTCTGAAGTTGTGTGGAAGCCATGATTGATACCAATGGCAATTTTATTGAACAAATTTCAAGATATTTTTATGTAATATTGGTAAATATATCTGTTAAAATACGATGTCAGTGTTCTTTTCATTTTTGCGTAATTTAGATGACAATTTTTTCACCACACCTAGTATAGATATACCCTTATCATTTATGCAGTCATCAAAATTGTTATAATGTCTTGTTGTTGAGATGGGTTCTCTTTCTTTCATGATGAGAAGATTACATTATTTTAAACCATTTATTCCTTTGGAATAAAACCAATGTTGTGTTCGAAACATATGTCGAAAGTAAAAGAATTTGAATAACACCTGCGTTCAACTCCATTTATTTACTTATACTATACAAATTACTGCACCTTAACCCAGTGTTTCTACTTTTGAATAGGTCGCTACATCCTTGTTACTTGCGTGAATTTTGCTACCCTGGTAACTGCTTATTGAATTTTCTGTGTTAACTGGAAACAAAGGATAATTCATTCATACATTTATATATATACATATATATATATATATATATATATATATATATATATATATATATATATATATAAATTGCACCTTTTTCCTCTAAACACATTTGCTTATTCCATTATTACATTCAATACATATCCATAGTTATTGTTGTATGTTAATCAAAATACATATTAAAATTGAGAATTAAAGAAACAAAAGAGAAAAATGGAAAATAAATACCAAAACATTTTTCCTATTTTTATATATATATATATATGTATATATTTATATATATATATATATGTATATATGTATATGTATATGTGTGTGTACACATGTATGTTTACTAAATTTTCTCCTAAAGGAAAGGAAACAACGAGTGGTGGAACTTCGGGAAATTGATGAAATGGCGATTGAACAGGAAAGATATTTCAAAGATGTGCTTTGGCAAAGGCATAA
Organism: Octopus sinensis; assembly: GCF_006345805.1. Lineage (NCBI taxonomy): Eukaryota > Metazoa > Mollusca > Cephalopoda > Octopoda > Octopodidae > Octopus > Octopus sinensis. Next base: position 16,980,977 of record NC_043009.1, on the reverse strand, counting down.
GGAAGAAAGGGTGAGTAGTTTTCTTTATTGTTTTGTAAAATTATATTTTGCTTTATTATCTCACTGCCACATCAGTTGATGCTGCTGGAGAACTAACCTTCATCACAAATCCAATTGTCTGTTCTGAACTGATAATGACTCACAAAACATAATAGAATGAATATACTAAGCTAGCTATAACTCATCTAAAATTTATTGACATGTAGTACACTGTATATATGTGTGTGTGTGTGTGTGTGTGTGTGTGTATCATTATCATTGTGATTGTTTTAGTATTCTCCTTTCCACTCTTCCATGCTTGCATGGGTCAGGCAGAAGACTGGAAACGAACAACATTGTCTGTCTGATGGTCAGTGACGTATGCTCATTCAGCTGTCCGATGATGTCAAGACATGCACATACACACAAGTGCACAGATGATATATATATGTATATATATGTATATATATATGTAGTGAGAATTTACAAAAAAAAACAAAACACGAAGATGGGTGTGTGTATATGTGGGCTGGAGTATTTCTATTTTGGAAGTATTTGGGGTACTTAATTGTGCTCATGACTTAGTGTTTGCTTCTTCCATGGGTATGAGTAAGTATCTCATTTATTTCTTTTGCCACATGTATCACTGATGAAGAGAGGGCTCTTAGTAGCTAACTCTGAAATCGGTCCGATATGGTAATAATGGACTTTTTTAGAAAATTCTGTCGACCTTTTTTCGAGTAGCATGCGTATTGTGAAAAAATTATATGGTTAATGGACAATATGTCCAATTTTTCGGCATATTTGGCATTAGAAATTTTTTCCTTTGCCCTCATTTATGAATTGTTTATAAATTTAACCGTTAAAGGTATTTTTTAATATGCTGGCCATTGATAAGATTTTTTTCGAGAAAATATTTTTTTCGAAAAGAATTTTATCCTCACATTTGATATATATAAGGCGAGCCGGCAGACACATTAGCGTGCCAGGCGAAATGCTTAGCGGTATTTCGTCTGCTGTTACGTTCTGAGTTCAAATTCTACAAAAGCTACAAACCAAGTTTGTACAATCAGCCCAGTAATGTATATTTCTGCAGTGATTATCAACATTTTTGTCTAATAACAGCACAACTACTTCTAAATCCCTTACTGAATCTGTTTAGATATTTCAATCACATGCACAACCATCATAATTTTCAGACAGTTTTCATTGCAGTTATACCTACAGCAGCTTATAAATTTTATATGTGTGTAAAGTCATTTTTAACTTGAGTGTATTCAGATGTGAAAAGACCTGCTCTAGCGGTAGTCCCAGCTGAAAATCCTTTTCTGAGCTGTGAATGATGTTATTGGAATGTGGGACATTTGCATTCCTGCATCTTCTCACTTCATCAGCTATGAACACATATCTTTACACTTCTTATGTCCAAATGCTCAAATATTTTTTATTCACTGCTGCTTTGTCCAACATTATTTAATTCTAGCTTGACCAAGCTTTACACAGATCGGCAAATTTACTGTATACTATTTTGATAAGAATAATTTCATTCTTATTGGGCTGTTTGTAGCTGATGAAGCAACAGCACTCAGCAACACCTTCATATTGATGTCATTTCTCCCATCACAGGAATTTTGCCAGCTGAGTGGGCTGGGGCTATGAAATGATGTGTTTTGCTCAAAAACACAATGCACTGCTCACTCCAGGAATTGAAACTTCAATCTTACAATCATGAATGTAACACCCTAACCACTTAGCCACCTCCTTAAACACACACAAACACACATTTATAATTTTTTTTTTTTATCATCATCATCATTTTATGTCCATTTTCCCCTGCTTGTGTGTGTTGGACCAGTCTTGTCCAGCTCAGTACCTTTGTTATCTCTTTCATAAAATCAGGCTTCAGCACTTCTTCCAATATTTTCCTTGGTGTTCCTTTTTGACAGGTTCCTGCCTCTTGAAATGCTTGACATTTCTTTCCCAAACATATGTTTCTCCAATCTTTAAGGTATCAGCTTCAACAGCTGTCCCTTTATTAACTCTATTTGGGGGTAGTTTCTCCCTCTCTTATACATTCTCCTTGTTCAGCAACTTCTTGCTGAATGAGGAGAATGTTTAAGAGAGGGAGGAACTACCCCCAAATTTGTGTGATAACTAAATGGGTTATTCTCTGATTTTTGGTTTGAAATTTTGCTTTTATCATTTCAACTTGATATATTTCCAATTTATCAAATTTCCTTTTGATACTTCTCTAATAATAAGTTTTCTTTTTTTAGATATGTAATCCTTACTAATTGTGTATACTAAATTTTGTTTGTTTATAGTGGGAGCGTTTTATGAGATGTGATGGAACTCCTGATCCCACGATACAAAAAGAAATCAATACATATATGAGCCTGGCTCTTGAAGATGATGAAAACAATGATATTGAAACAGTGTTAGAAAACAGTCTCCTGAATTTGGCAGTAAGTGCTCATTTCATTAGCCTGCATGCATAAGCGAAATCAGGGTATTGTAATCACTCCTCTTTGTTTGCTTGTCTGTGTGTTTGCAAAATTACTGGAAAATGGTTGAACGGATTTTTACCAAATTTGGCAGAAATACTCATTGGGTAAGTGGCTCAAAATGATGAACATTTGGTTTGATTATCCTTTAAAAAAAAAATTTTAATTAAAAAGAAATCTCATTTACAAATTTCCCAATAAGCAAATGGTCATAGTATTTTGTTCTCTTTCTTTTCCATATGTGTATAAATCATGTTGTACCTATGCGCATAGACACATGTGGGTACATACACACACACACACATACATACATACATACATACATACATACATACATACATACATACATACATACATATGTACGTAGATATGCGACTGAATGTGTGTGTGTGTGTGTGTGTGTGTGTGTGCATTCGCACGGGTGTGTATACACTGATGGATTTGAGGCTTTCATTTAGATATGAGTTGGTTTCTTAATTTCACCTGAATATAAATACCTGTAATGGTAAAACTTTAAAAAAAAAGATTAATTCAGTTTAATTAAAAAGCTTGGCTAAGTAACACATTGTAAGCCACACTATAATTTGTGAAAAAATTTCTCTGCATGGAGGCTATGCATCACCCTTTCAATGCCTTTTTTTTCACTACCTTTATAATTATGTTTATTATTTGTCATTCTGTTCAACCTCAGGTTTGCTCTTACTGAGTAGATTTATGGTCAAAGGTGTTCCAGCATTGTACGTCTAGGACTACATTACTCAGTATGTTTCTCCTTTTTTTAAGTAAGATTTGAGGGAATCTGGTTACTATTTCTAGCAGCCCAAGTGACTAAGTAGTGCAGTGATTTTCAACCCGGGTCCAGGTGACCCTTAAGGGTCCATATATGATTTTGTAGTTAAAATTCATGTATAATAAATTGGTTATATTCCTTATAATACACAAAATATTTTTTTTTATACAGTTCTTAATAATATTTAATGTTAAAAATATGAGATATTTTTAAGCATTGAATGGCTATGGTGGTCCACCTGAATAAAATAGGAAGGAAAAGGTTCTACAGGAAAGAAATGGTTGAGAAGCACTGATGTAGAGGCTTCCTTGTTAATTTATACTCTGTCAGGATTACAACAATCATGTGTTGTTGTGTAGAGATCTGGGACAGTTTTGTTCACTTTAGTTTGTATGTTAGTTTGTAGACAAATGCTAGATGTGAATGTTGGTGTGTAGAGCTGTTAAATAGATGTGTTTTGTGTATAGAGATGTATGTGCATGTTAGTATGTAGTGATCAATGACTGTTTTATTGATACAGATATACTGCAGGTGTGTTTTGGGGGTAATGAGACACAATTGATGCATGTTTTAATCTACAAAGACACAGAAGAAGAATACAGATTTCAAATTTTTGGCACAAGGCCAGCAAGTTTCGAGAAGTGGAATAGTTGATTTCATGGAGTCCAGTACTCAACTTGTACTTATTTTATTGGCCCTGAAAGGATGAAAGACAAAGTCAACCTCAGCTGTGTTTGAGCTCAGACCGTGAAGGCAGACGGAATTCTGCTAAGCATTTTTCCTTGCGTACTAACAATCCTGCCAGAATCATAATATTGTAGAGAAATATTTCACGCATGCATTGTTGAAGCAAGACATCATCAAACAGGGTATATATGTCAGATGCTCATTTCAAGTGGGCTTTTTTTCCTTAGGTCAATGGTTGACTGTTAATGAGGTCTTTTTGTAAGCCCATGGCTAGCTGTTAATGGGGTTGGTTTGTGAATCCATGACTAACTGTTAATGAAACTAGTTTGTGAGTCTATGCTCTGCTATTGATGACACACCAAAAAAATGGAAATGACTTTGTGGTTTGTTCTTTGAAACTTGAAATTTAGGAAGTTTTGGTTGGTTTTTATATTTGCACTTAGTTCTGTCTAAGAGTGTCATAGTATAGAGATGGGATGTCACCATATTCTTAACATCTTGCAGAATTAACTCACTGATTCACCTTCCTTCATGTAGCTAGCTTAGATGAAGATGGTTGAATTGTCAACAGAACAATTTAATTATTAAAAGAAAACGGAATATATTTTAAATGTCTTCACATTTAGTGTGTCATTGTCTATAACTAAGTATCTACCTATACATACACACACTCACACACATGTGTATATGTGTATGTGTGTGTGTGTGTGTGTACACACATACATGTATGTATATGCATGTATGTATGTATTGTGATATGCTTTACAATGAAACAGACTGACTGAAGAATAATCATCCTTTCTGTTTTCTGAAATTCTGCAAAGTCAAATCAGAAAGTATCTTCTGTAAACTTTTCCAAAATTCATCACAGTATAATTGTGCTTTTATTAAATCTTAAAATTTGTTAATTTAGCAAAGTGTCTTGATATTCTCTTAGATTTTCTCCTTAATTTCTTTGATCGTGTCAATACTATTTGATGCTGTTACTATTTCTATTTCTAAAACCATGTCAAGTATTGGTAGATTATTGACTCAAACACTTGATCATGTTTTAATTAGCACTTTACTGAATATGGCTTCAGCACATCAAGTATCAATAAATTATGTATTCAGGATGCTGCAATCTGTTTTATAATCAATATGTGCAGCTGTGAGTGTGTCAAAGATTGCTATGAGATGATAATATGATAATATTAAAAATTCTAAATGGCAGTGAGCTGGCAGAAACAGTGCAGTCACAGACTGTATTATTTGCATCATTTGGTTTTGATTGAATCAGCTCGGTATAATCAATTCTATTAAATCAACCCAGTATAATCAATTGAATTGATTGAATCAGACCAATATAATTGGTTCAATTGATTATACTAACTCACTTGCAGAAATTTGTGTTGTTCCTAGTAAAAAGAGAAATCAATATTTAAAATTGTACTAATGATCTATAAATGTCTTTAGATTTTTGTTTCTGTTGCTATTTCTAACTTTCTTCATAGCAAAACTCATCAACACCGCAGTGAACATCATAAGATTTCCTAACAACAGATGCAGCGATGAGACATTTCTCTTATTACAATCATTACTTTATTAGAATGTTCTTCAGTTTCATGTTTGGCTTTCAAACTCATTTGATGTAGTCAAATACTACACCAAACATTTGTAATCTCCTGGAATCAATCACAGCAAGATATTAACAATCATAATTCCTTGTTCTAAATTGGGCTAACATCCAGTCAGACTATTTTTGAATTTAAACTGTTGTTGCACTGTATATTGCAGCATTCTTCAACAATAGTAGTGTTATGTGTTATAGTGCAGACTTTGTCCCCCACCCCTGCTTAACAATCAGTGTTGGTCTATTTATGTACTTGCAACTTAGCATTTTGGCAAAAGAGACCAATATAATAAGTACTAAGCTTAAAATAATAAGTCCTGGAGTTGATTTGTTTCATTAAAACTCTTCAAGATGGTGCTCCAGCATGGCCACAGTCTAATGACTAAAACAATTAAAAGATAAAAGATTTAAAATGGCATGTAGTATTTTATGGCATTTTGCCTTCTTGCATCACACACAGTCACATCAGTCATAGCAAATCTTTGATCCAAATGAAACTATAAGTTCTTGTTTCCTTGTGGTGACACTGTTCAGTTTTTCTAGACATGATTTTAAATAAGTGTAATGGTCTACAAATTTTACATTTCAAACATGTCTCAATATTTTCTATTTACAGTTGATAGAGGAACTAAACAATTTTGTTGATTTAACTGCACAGACAGAACCATGTACAGAACAGGAGAACATTATATACCAAAATGTTAGTATCACCTCTTATTGAGATTTATGAATTATCTTGTGATTATAATGTATTTCTATTTAGATTTTTCTTCTGGTGTGATAAATGGGAAAAGGGTTAAAATGGATTATCTATAGACTTCAATCCAAAAAACCTCTACTAAGGCACTAATCTCTCTTAAAATTATCCATACTAAATTATCTGCCATGCAATACCTTTCCACATTCTTTATACTGCCTAAGCCAGCTGTATAAATGAAATGCATTGGCAAAAACACCTTGAAGAAATCATCCTTCATCATAGCTTAGAAGAATTCATCCATCATTATATTTAGAAAATGACTTTTAAGAGAAAAAAGTTGTTTCTGTCCATCACACAGCCTGCACATTTCTGTGATTCACTAATTACAACTGAAATTTCTGGTCTTTTGTCAAAAGAATCTAATATTTCAAAATGTCACTCTTCTGTCAGTCTTTACCAAGTTTTCTCTCCTCACCAAACAAAAGTTTTGCTTCAGAAGCTTCACAAGCCAACAGCTGGTTGCTCAACCGGATAGAAATTGCCACCAAATCTCTCTCAAATAAATATCCCATTAATTAATTTAAAATGACATTCTCATTAATGAAATCATTTATAGCCAGTGTATGAAAGAAAAAATGGAATGCTTGGATTAAATGCAGCCACTGTTCACTTCACTAAGTGTGCTCTCAAATATTGGTTTCAAATCTTGGTATCAGGCCAGCAATTTCAGGAGAGAGCATAAGTTGATTACATCAACCCCAGAGTCCCACTGGTACTTCTTTTATCAGCCCTAAAAGAACAAAAGGCAAAGTTGGCCTTGGTATAATTAGAACTCAGAACATTAAGACGGATGAAATGCCACTAAGCATTTTGCCTGGTGTCCTTAGAATTCTGCCAGCTCACTGTCTTGTGCTCTCAAATATTAAAAAAAAATTGTGCACAAAGAATACTAAATTTCTGTGTAGAAATATGAGTGAATAATAGATTCTTGAGTGTATGTAAGCCTGAAACATTAAAAATGATTTTGTCTGTATTACATGGAGTCATAAAATCACTCTTTCTTTTCTTTTTTTTTTTCTCAATTTTGAGAACATAAATTGGTAAATGTTACTGAATATATTCTGGTCAATAATATTTAACACTTTCAATGCAATTTTCTTTTATGTAACAGCTTCAAACATATTTCTTTTGCAACAAATCTCTTTTGTGTAACAACTTAATTTCCTTTGTAAGTTTGTGGTTTTTTCCAGTTTCTCTAACTCAAAGTACCCCCCCCCCAAATACATGTGCCTCGGTACCCTTCTCAGAAATATCAAAACACTTGCATCTTTTTTACCATATCTTCTCCTGCACTGAGAACATCTATTTTACCTTTCTCATTTCATTGTCCTCATGGCTATTACATTTATCCCATACTGTGACTGCCAGGGCAGAAGCTGAATGTTTTGCTATTATCAGCTGTTTCCATCAAATCATTTCACCTCCAACCCACACACACCGACGCCCCAAACACTCTTGGTCATTTTCTCACTTTAAAACTTAACCAGAGATCCTCTGGTCACTGTCTCTCTGTAACACCCCAACCTCCTCCTGAACCCTATGGCATTTCAGGTCAGAGGTCCACAAGTTTTGATTTATTTTATTTTGGGGCTAATTCCCTACTGACTCATTAGAAACAGTTACGCATCTGACTAGGTATTCCTTCCAACATACCATACGCACACAACAAAAAAAAAGCAAAAAACCTTGATGTTCTAAGACCCCTATCATCATCATTGTTCGACCATGGTCGAGACAATGGAATTTACTGTTACACCAGACTTCATGGTTCACCGCTGCCAAGACCCCTAAGTGGTTTACTCATAGCTGTACTGCAGCTGTTCAGACAGAAAAATGCCAACAATACCTGGAAAATTTCAGCTACTCCACAAAATTGAGTGGCATTCACCTAACAGAGTAACTCTTATACATATCCCACAGGTAAAGGAAAGTTTCAAGTATGACACCTCTGCGTCTTGATCTTTTCTACACCTGCTGAAAACTGGAGCCTATCCTAGTCATCTGCCAAAAGAATCTCAACTATCTTTGTAGTATTCTCTTTTCCTCCTTTTCTAAACAACTATGCTTCCATAACTGCAGATAAAGCCTTGTCCTTTGCAGTCCACTTTGCATCCAACTCCATACCCTTGGCCAATTTCTTTCAACCCCTTCCACCTCACCTGGCTCCCCACCTTGCAAGTGCAGAAATACTTTTGGTTGCTTAAGACCACCAAGATCGCCAATCCCAGCCATATCCCTTCCATTGCACTCCAGAACTTGTTTCTATACTCACTAAATTCTTAATCTCCATTTCCTATGGGGATACACCCTGATATTTGGATGCACTCCTTAGTATGTCCCCCACTCCAAAGAAAGGCAGTTTTTATTTTTAACATTCCTAGTATTGTCTCAATGTACTTCTAACATCTTCAATATAATGGAAGCAGCCATAAACAATGACATTTCCCAATACTTTGAACGCATCTCTTTTCTCTGTGATAACTTGTACAGCTTCTACAGAACCAGATCACTTACTTATTAACGACTTATTTGCTGTCATATCCTGCAATGCTCACTCTAAAGCAGATGATACAACCTTTCATTCTTCCATAAACCTTCTTCGACCATGCATCATCTGCATGTAATCTAGATATTACATACCAAACCTGAATTGATTCCATGAATGGAGACTTTTGGAGCATCCACCAGTGGGACCAATTTTATTTCTTTTGACGGCCAAATAACTCAGACACATTCACATCTTGAAACTATTATTGCACCCCTCCTAAGCACCCAGCTAGAGCCCTTGCAATCACTTCAGATGCTTGGCCTCATTATCACTGAGGATCCCCTTGTGAAAGCACATCCTTGTCATAGCTAGGATAGCATCCCAAAGACTGTTTCTTTTCTGCAGAGCCAGAAAATATTTCAACCCCCAGCATTGCTGACACTATACATGGCTCAAATGAAATCCACAATGATGTACTGCTTCCATATGCAGGACGGTGCATAGCATCATCTCAGATGTGCTGCTATGCATGAAGATATCCTGGACCACATCCAGAGATGAGGTACCCACCTGACTCCAGCCTCTGGCTCACATGTGTGCTCTCTCTTCTCAGTCTTTTCTATCACAACTATAATGACCTCTGTTCCTCAGAACTAGCTGGACTCAAGTCTCAGGCACACCCGTCCGACTCATCTCTCCATCTTTTGTCACCCTTGCATTTAAGCATCCCCTTTTTTTCCAACCTCATACTAACCATTATGCCTGCTTCTTCATTCCCAGAATATTGGCTGTCTAGAACCTTCTCCCTTCTCATGTCTTACCTGCAACTATTGACCTGCAATAGTTTAAACAACCTTAGCTGCATCAAGCTCATTAGTCTCTGAAGCTCTGATCCTTCTTCTGGACTCGGCAAGTAAAAATAAAATTCGTGGTCCTGAGCAAGGCATGTAATTTTGGCCGCTCCAGTCTACATAATTGATCTCAGACTCTCTTCATAGATGCAAGTGTAAGAACATCTAGTTAAACAACTACATGGCTCACTAGTAACAGCACAGGAATATGATGGAAAAATCAGTTTTATAAAAATGAATAAATGTAATATTCAGGTCTATTGGATTAAGTTGTAGAGTTTAAAAGAGGTTGCAACTGAAACTATAGCATCAGGGTATATGAATGTGAACATTGCATTGCTTATTGAGAATTTATATATATGTAAATATTCTTGCTTGTGTCTCAGATAATCAAAGATTTGCAAAAGTTGATGGAAATCAAATTAAATGCTTCCATCCACGACTGTTTACTGGGTGCCTTACAAAATATTGATCCAGAAACTTCTAATTACCAAGATTACCACTATAATGAATGTATATCAGTGTGTATTTGGGGAAACCTTAGCAAGAACCTCAGGTAAATTACAAATATTTGCATAATTTTTATAATTATAAAAACATTTTGTTTTTTCTCATAATTTCACATTAACTGTAATTTGAAAGTTCTACAAATTTGGGGCTGTGTATCTTCCTAATTCCATGCATTTAACAATGAAATAGTGAGAATAACTACATTTTCATCTTGATAAAGGTACTGAAAGACATGTCAGCTGACAAAGTAGACTCTAGAGAGGGCTCTCGTCAACACACGGTTATTGTTCCAAAATGTTCAATGTGCTTAATTTATGCAGTTCTTGTGATGTTCCTTTAGTTATGACTCACTGAGGAATATTCTAGTTCTCTAATGTTCGTACCATGATAAAATGCACCCTGTACACTTGGTAAAAGGGTTGGCAATTGGAAGGACACTCACTCATAGAAACAAAGCCAACATGACATGACCACCAAATCTGTAGGAGAAGCTCTCGGTAATAAAGGATTCAGACCATGATCACCCATCCAAATTCTGTTGTTGAACATGATATGTTCAGGTCTTTTTTCTCTGGATGTTTACAATATCAGGATTTTAACCCACATGGCTCTACACAGGATTGCACCTAAGGACTTATGCACTTCTTTCTACAACATCGGAAAGTTGAACTATGAACTTTTATGCTTCTTTTTTCTTCTCTCTCTCCATCTTATTCCTTTACTTCCTTCCTCTACGTCATCATCTCATTAATATATACCATTCTCATTTTCCCTATTTGTCTCTGATGACAGAATATCCCATACTCTGGGGTGTCCCAGAAACAGCTATAAGACTTTGAATTTTTTCCAATAATAATAACGTATATGACTTGAGATGTTTACCTTGCCTTAATGTGTGTTGTCCTCTTTAACAATTATATCTCCGCTGCATTGGAAATCTGCAATGGCTCCATAACTACCGTCTCGGCTATAACCTTGGAGCCCTAATAATCCATTACAGCACTTACCTAGTGTACCTGATCGTTTAGATCACCTGTGAACTAAACCCCATATTTTGTATATATATATATATGGAGAGAGAGAGAAAGAGAGAGAGAAAGAAAAAAGTTGTCAAAATTTTGGAAAAAAATCTTTTTATTTCTTCATTATTATTATTAGCGCTTTCGTTCCTTTCATGTTCCTGTGCATGTGTGTGTGTGTGTGTGTGTGTGGTGTGTGTGTGTGTGTGTGCGCGCGTTTTGGAACATGTCCATGTTTATACTGTGTAACTTCGATCATGCCTCTTTCAAATTAATGAATTTGCATTAAAGAACATTAGTATAACACTTACCAAATGTACTGTCTTCACTTTTCGTTCAAACATTCAGTTTTGGAGAGAATCTTTTGATGAAATGTAGTTCCGTTGCTTTTCGGTATTGCGGATCATCCTGTGCACATTTGTAAAAGGGAAAAATTTTGAATTTTCTGTCGCTGCATATTTCCAGATGCTTACTTAATGGAATCTTGCTTAATTCCTCTTGTCGGATATGTTGCCTGTGGATTCTTGCACATTGGCAGAGGGAATTATTATTTTTTTTTGAAGAGGTCACCATCCTTAAACCCATTCCATTGCAATGGTAAAGGACTAAATAAATAAATAAATGAATAGGAAGTGGGGATACCCCTTCTCTCTCTCTCTCCCTCTAACTATCTGTCTATCCGTCGGACTACCTACCTACATAGCCACCCACATCCATCTATCCATCCATCCATCCATTTCCATTGTCATGGAACCTCACCCAAAAAAACAAAAACAATGTTCTCTTCTAAACAAAATCCCCCCCAAAAAAACATCTGTTTTATATAAATGAACAAGTTGTTTGTACATTCACAAAATTTTATTTGACAAGTTTAAGAAAGGAAGCGCTAATAACAATGAAGAAATAAAAAAAAATTCTGACGACATTTTTTTCTCAATATTCAATTCCTGTACATCACACCTAACACTCTATACATATATATATATATATATATATATATAATATATATATATATATTATATATATATATATATGTATGTCTCATCATCATCATCATCATTTAACGTCTGCCTTCCATGCAGGCATGGGTCCCCATTTTTAACATACTTTTTCATGCATGCATCAGATGGAGTTTATTGAGGCAGATTTGCAATTTCCTATCACCAACCTTCACCTGTTTCATGGCCAGACATGTTTTAGCAGAATACTGGAAATGAATGAACACTGCTTGTATAACAGTGACACTCATTTACAACTATCATCTAATCTCAAGACAAAGAGCCATAAACTTTCAAACACACACACACACACACACACAGATAAATCATTTTCTCTCTCTCTCTCCCTCTCCCCCTCTCTCTTTCTCTCTCCTTCTCCCCACCCTCTCTCTCTCTCTCTCCCCCTCAACAAAATATGAGTAGCCATGCAAATTCTCTTCAAGAACCTGCTCTGACTTCCTCTTCTCAGTTTAACCTCCTTCTCCTCTTGCATGAAGCTGACCTCCCACTTTCCACACAGTTTGTATACCTGTAAGTTGCATGGTGTTACTGGCATGAAAAAAAGGCACCCAGCACAAGCTACAAAGTGGTTGGTATGAAGAAGGGCATCCAACAAATAGACACAATGCCAAGCACTGGAGCTTGACACAGTCCTTGGATCCAATGGATTCTGTCAAACCAGCTAACCCATGCCACAATGGAACATGGATATTAAATGATGATGATGATGGTGATGAAGATGGTAGTGGTGGTGGTGGTGTGTATATGTTTGTGTCTGTTTGTCTTCCACTGCTGCTTGACAACAAGTGTTGGTGTGTTTACATCCCTGTAACTTAGCAGTTCGGCAAAAAAAGACTGATAGAATAAGTACCGGGGTTACCAGAACACAAATACTGGGGTCAATTCATTCAGCTAAAAATTCTTCAAGGTGATGCTCCAGCATGGCCACAGTCTAATGACTGGATCAAGTAAAAGTTAAAAGACATAATATATATATATTCTTTTATTATTTATTCTTTTACATGTTTCAGCCATTTAACTGTGGCCTTGCTGGGGCACCACATTTATATATATGTGTGTGTGTATATAAAGTATAGTTTACTGTTCATTTAAGGTTATATCAACAAAAAAGTACTCCACACAGCGAGAGACAAATATCATTTACTTTCTTGTCATTAAGACATGTAGTTAGGCAGGTATTTATAACATGCCTTGTGTCTCCAAGCAATAGTTAAGCTCTGATAATAGGGTTTGTTCTGTTTGAAAATCAGGACACTGGTACATGAGAAACCATGAGAAAAAAATGAGAAGAAGGTTGATGCAAAAAGTCGAATGAGAAGATAAAGGGTGAAAACAAATATCAAACTGTGTAAATCTCACCCTATGCTGAACCTTTAAATAATATATATATATGTATATAGGCGCAGGAGTGGCTGTGTGGTAAGTAGCTTGCTAACCAACCACATGGTTCCGGGTTCAGTCCCACTACGTGGCATCTTGGGCAAGTGTCTTCTGCTATAGCCTTGGGCCGACCAATGCCTTGTGAGTGGATTTGGTAGACAGAAACTGAAAGAAGCCCGTCGTATATATGTATATATATATGTGTGTGTATCTGTGTTTGTCCCCCAAGCATTGTTTGACAACCGATGCTGGTGTGTTTACGTCCCCGTCACTTAGCGGTTCGGCAAAAGAGACCGATTAAATAAGTACTGGGCTTACAAAGAATAAGTCCTGGGGTCGATTTGCTCGATTAAAGGCAGTGCTCCAGCATGGCCGCAGTCAAATGACTGAAACAAGTAAAAAGAGTAAAAAAAAGAGTATATATATTCTTTTATTCTTTTATTTGTTTCAGTCATTTGACTGCTGCCATGCTGGAGCACTGCCTTTAGTCGAAGAAATCAACCCCGGGACTTATTCTTTGTAAGCCCAGTATTTATTCTTTGGGTCTCTTTTGCCAAACTGCTAAGTTATGGGGATGTAAACACACCAACATCAGTTGTCAAGCATGGGTGGGGGGACAAGCACAGGCATGCACACACGTACACACACACACACACACACACACACACACACACACACACACACACACACACACACACACATATATATACACAATAGGCTTTTTTCAGTTTCCATCTATTAAATCCACTCACAAGCCTTTGGTTGGCCTAGGGCTATATTAGAAGACACTTGCCCAAGGTGCCATGCAATGCGACTGAACCCGGAACCATGTGGTTAGTAAGCAAGATATTTACCACACAACCTCTCCTGCACCTATGTATATATATATATATATATATTTTATATTATATATATATATATTATATATATATATATAATATATATATATATATATATATATATTTATGTGAAATAGAAAGATGAATAATCTTGTAGTAGATTAATCAACAGTTTAACCGATACCTTAGTAGCAAAAATCACAGCAGTAAACAGCACGGTTGGAGGTACAACCATCTGGCGTTGCAACCGTGCATTGGTGCGGATAATTGAAATTAAAACATTATTGGTGAATTGAAGAAATGGAGCTGAACGCAGATTGAACAGAAATCGTTTTATTTCATTCTACACGTGTTTCGAAAGGCACAAATTACCAAAATCCGATTGAATAATGGGACCATATTGTGTCTTTCTCTTCAGGAAGAAAAAAGGAAATCCGTTGGAAAAACAAAAACAGAACAGAGTCGGAGCAAAAAACAAATCGAACTGTGCTCCTAAGAGCCCATGGCGAAACTCTTCGCCATGGGCTCTTAGGAGCACAGTTCGATTTGTTTTTTGCTCCGCCTCTGTTCTGTTTTTGTTTTGTTTTTCCAACGGATTTCCTTTTTCTTCCTGAAGAGAAAGACACAATATGGTCCCATTATTCAATCGGATTTTGGCAATTGTGCCTTTCGAAACACGTGTAGAATGAAATAAAACGATTTCTGTTCAATCTGCGTTCAGCTCCATTTCTTCAATTCACCAATAATGTTATATATATATTATATATAATATATTTATATATATATATATTATATATATATATATTTATATATATATATATTTTATATATATATATATATTTATATATATGTATATATATATATTTCAGTTTCTGTCCACCAAATCCACTGACAGGGCTTTGGTCAGCCCAGAGGTACAAGATGACACTTGCTCAAGGTTTCATGCTGTGATTCTGACCTGAAACCTAGCTTTTGAGAAGCAAACTTGATAACTATGCAACCGCATGCATATGTGCGTGTGTGTGGTATGTGTGTGCACATATATGCACATTTGTGTGTATGTATGTAAAGAATATGCCTTTTGAAAATGGTCCCAGTGGTATTAGTTTGCCTAGGTTATTCTCTTTTATTAAATAGCACTCAGTAATTACTGCTAAACACAGAAGCAGTGGTGGTCAACGTTATAAGTGGCTTTGCAATATATTTGTCTTCAGTCATAAATTCTGAGATTAGTCTGAAAAGTTATTTATTGTAAAGTTAGGTTTACATTTCAGTTGTTTACGTCTGTCTGAAATATTGCTCTTCTGTTCCCATTCAAACAATGCATTATTAACTGCAAGAAACTGTCTATATTGTTGAGGGGTCTACTTTGGCTTTGCCTTATTTTGTTTGTTCTAATTATTCTTAGCTTGTTCTTGAGCTACCTCTATATCCACAAACTAAGAAGGGAATGTCTACATGGTCTCTAGGCATGCTAGAGCTAACAGCCAAATCTACTTCAAAGCACACAATACTAAAATATTGAACATTTTATTTCTTTGTATTCTTGTAGAGAAACATAACTTCTATATAAAATAATGAAAATAGGAAATAACAGATCAAAAATGACTTTTCTTGTTTCATTTGCAAGACAGGGAAATATATTTTCTACAAATCAATACATCAATTTAGTTGTAACAAACTATGACAGACCACACTAAAATGTACGTATGATAGGCTCTTTGATTTCAACATCAAGGATAAATACACAGAACAGGAAAAGGCTACACATTTACTAAAATATGAATGCAACACTCGACAAAGTTTGTTTGCTTGTTTGTTTGTATATATGTATGTATGTATGTATGTATGTATCATTGTACATATGTATGATTGTGTGTGTGTGCATGCATGTATGTATGTATGTATGCATGCATGCATTTATGTATGTATGTACGTATGTATGTATGTATGTATGTATGTATGTATGTGTATGATGTATCATTGTACATATGTATGATTGTGTGTGTGTGTGTATGCATGTATGTATGTATGTATGCATGCATGCATGCATGTATGTATGTACGTATGTATGTATGTATGTATGTATGTATGTATGTATGTATGTATGTGTATGATGTATCATTGTACATATGTATGATTGTGTGTGTGTGTGTGTGTATGTATGTATGCATGTATGGCTCTGATCTCGATGCTAGTTTCTTTGTTGCTGCAGAAGGTATCCAACTGTATGGCTGAGAACTTCATGCTGAACAGCATTGCTGTGGGGACATAGTCCTGCTTAACTCTGTTTGTGGCTGGGGGATGCATCAGAAAGACCTGTCTTGTTCAGTTCCTGAATGAGCATTCTGTCATAAAACTGTTGCACCATATTGATTAATTTGTCCAAGCAGCCAAACTTTCCCATGATTTTCCAGAGTCCCTCATGACTTAACGTGTCAAAGGCCTTGGTTAGGTCTACAAATGTCATATATAAGTTCCTGCTCTGTTCTTAAAACTTCTGACGTTGGTTGCTGCAAAGATCATGTTGACTATTCCATAGCCCTTTCTGAAGCTACACTGAGCCATCCATGTGCTGAGTGTGTTGGTTAAGGAGGACTCTTGCAAATATCTTGCCAGTGATAATAAGGAGAGAAATTTCGCATGGATTGTCACAGGACTGCTTGTTTTCCTTTCTCTTGTACACTCTCCAGGGATGTGAACATTGACAATGAGGTTGATACACACATTACCGAGGAAAGCTCACATTTGGGCAGCTACATGGATCAGTGTGGGAGATGAAGCATTAGGCTGACCACAAAGATGAAGGTGTACCTGCGAGTGAGAAAGCTGCTGAAAATCACCTAGCAAGACAAGGTCCTAGGCATAGAGGTTCTCTCTTGAGCTGATCTGCTAAGCAATTACACACTGCTGAGGAGAGCACAGATCAGGTGGGCAGGTCACCTTTGGGGAGTTGTGTGCCTGGATTGGCGGTGATGCCAGTTAGTCTGAAAAGACAGAGTTCAACTGTAAATCTATGTATTTAAACTTACATCACTAGCACACCATGAGATCTTTTATCTTTTCCTGTTTTTCTTTTACTTGTTTCAGTCATTAGACTGTGGCCATGCTGGGGTATGGCCTCAAAGAATTATTTTTGAACAATTCAACCCCAATACTTTTTTTTGTTTTTAAGTTGGGTACTTATTCTGTCAGTCTTTTTTGCTGAACCACTAAGTTACTGGAATGTAAACACAGCAACACCAGTTGTCCAGCAGTGGTTGGGGACAAACACAGATACAAAGTCACATATACACTTACACATGCGCTCTCTCTCTCTCTCTCTCTCTCTCTCTCTCTCTCACACACACACACATGGTGAACTTCTTTCAGTTTCCATTTATCAAATTGTCTCACAAGGTTTTGGTTGGCCTTAGGCTATAATAGAAGACACCTTCCAAGGCACTACACAGTGGGACTGAACCTGAAACCATGTGGTTCAGAAGCAAACTTTTTACCACACAGGCATGCCTTTTCCTATTCACTACATTCAAATTAAAATCTTAGAAAAAAGTAAGTCAGGATGATCATGGTTGGAATGTCTTCCTCTTATGTATGCTTGATCAAGGTTGATCTGAAGCTAAACTACAACAACAGTACCTGCACCAATTTTATTTCATTTTGTAAGAATATGTTGATTCAGAGTATAAATGTAAATTCATATATTATATATTACAGATCTGTGTGTACACACACACACACACATACACACACATGTATGAAAGTGGGCTGTAAAGTTCATAGGCTGACTATAAAGGAGTGATGCTAGAGAGTCTTGGAAGTGATCTAAGGTCCTTCATCCTGAAATTACCACCACCAAGGAAAACATTGATCGTGTTCACCACATGTTGATGGATGGCAGGCAATTGACTGTAAATGAAATAACCAATGCTGTTGTCATATCCTGTGAGAGAGTTGAGAATATTCTGCACAATGAACTTGGTATGATAAAGGTTTCTGCTCAGTCGGTGCTACGTCTTCTGACACCTGATCAAAAGTACACTGGCTGATCGCATCACGGGAAAATCTGACATTGTTTGAGGCAGCTCCAGCTGGTTTCCTTGAATGTTTCCGAATCCAGGATGAGTGTTGGCTTCATCACTTTGAGTCAGAGACAAAGAGACAATCCATGCAATGGAAACATCCCTTCTCTCCTGCTTCAAAGAAGGACAAAGTTGTTTCATCTGCAGAGAAGGTGATGGTCTCAAATTTTGAGGATGCAAAAGGCATTGAGTTTATTGACGATCTTCTAAAGGGCCACACCATCAATGGAGAGAACTATGCGAAATTACTGAGGCAGTTATGAAAGCCTTTCAATGTCAAACACTTAGGAAAACTGACAAAAGGGGTGTTGTTTTATCAGAACAAAGGTTCAGCACACGAGTCCTTGGCTTCAATGGTTGCTGTCCATGACTTTGGCTTTGAACTGGTTGACCACCTCCCCTATTCTCTTGATATGGCCCCATCTGACCATCATCAGTTTCCCAGCATGTAGAAACAGTTGGCTGAGAACTAGTATTGCAGTGATGATGATGATGATGTCATGTCTGCTGTCAATGACTTTTTCAAGCAACAGGATGAAAGCCTTTACATCAATGGGGATCCAAGCACTGCAACACCGATGGAAGAAGTGTGTGGACTGTAAGGGGGACTATGTTGGAAAATAGACCATATTTGGTCACATTACATATATATATATATATACTAGCACACACACACACATATGTATAATTCCATATGTATATCAGCCATCTAATGAAGTATTTTCATCTGATCTGTGACTGAAGAAGAATCAACTGTGTTAGATGTGTCAAATGTGTTGTATTTAAACTTGGGTAAGAGATTCTAGTGAAGCTATTGAAGCATTGGTTTAAGCAAAAGCAAGAATGGTATAAGAATAAGTGATGCATGCTGGGAAGAAAATCTGGGCTGAGGAAATGGTAATTAGAAGTAGGCTTGAAATGAAAATGAGATCAAACCCCAAATAAGTAGACCTGATAAATGGAACAAAAGAGAGAAAATTCTCCACAGACTTAGGCAGAAACATGAAAATAGTATCTATGTGGATGATAAATAATGAAGAATGTATTAATTTAATGTGGTAAGTTTGATAACTGAGTCTTTCCTCATATTGATTTCAGTTTTTGGCACAAAGCCAGCAATTATGGGGGAAGGGGCTACTCAGTTACATCGATTCCCCAGTGTCCAACGGGTACTTATTTTTATCAACCCCAAAAAGATAAAAGGCAAAATTAACCTCTGCAGAATTTGGATGCAGAACATAATAGAAAAAATACTGCTAAGTATTTTGCTAATGACTCTGCCAGCTTGCTGCCTTGAGACTGTACTCATATCGAAGTGAAATATGATCGTAATGAAAGCTTATTGTAGATAAATATCTTGGTTCTGTTGAGTCTGTGTCACCAGTTTGCCTCATATAAAAATGTGATCCTCACTAAATTTGCATGGTTATTAGACAGCTTATTGGTTGCTTTGTAATTCTGAGGATTTTTATTTACTTAGGAACTTTATTAGTGAATGCATTGGATATCCTTAATGAAACACCTTGCTGTTTGATTCAGTGATTCATAACATTATTGAAGAGAAGTGTAAATTATTTGATTACCTTTTGGAAAATATATTTACCAGTCCTGATTTGCAGAAGTGCTAAGGTCTTCTTTCAGTATACAATTGTTCTACAGGTGTTCCTTTCATAATTTCCTTGAGAAATTCTTTCATGCAGTTGTATAGCAATGTCTTTCTGTGACTCAGTTCTCTATAAAATTATTTTGGATTTACTAAGAATATCTTGACTGAAAAATTTTACTCTCTTTTAGTATTGTACAATTTGCTGGCTTTTCATTTCAGTTCTCTATTTAACTGTTTCATCAAGCTCATTTAAATACCTTCTCTGATTTGATATTTTTCAGTAGTTTAAATAATTGTAGTCAGTATTGCATGACTTATACATTAGTACATTTGCTTTCCATAACGTTTGTTGTCCACCATTTTCATATTGACATTCTTTTACTTCTCATCATCACAATCTTTAATGTTATCTTAAATCTATGTTATTTCTTTATATTTCCTTAGGATCAAATCATATGAGTTTAAAGAATTTGGATTTAGTTTTGATATCCCTAAAGTGTTGGCCCTGACTGACTGTGCTGTTGCTCTCCTTTACACCACATATGATCACTTGTCTGAACAGTGTACATCCTACAAAGCAAATAAGAAGGCATCTGATGGTAAGTTGCAAGCTAGTATATGCTTTATGTCACCAAGCTTAAAATACACATTGCATCACCTGTACACAATACCATCAACACACTCTACAAATGTCACTAATAAAGTATCATGATATTACACACATTTGCTTTCCTTCTGATATAACCATTACCAGGTGCTGAAAACTCATGGAAAATTGGTACAGTTTTCAAAAGAAATACATCTAACTGAATCAACTGCTTTAGGACAAACTGATTCAGTTGAACATATTTCTCCATGCGCATCTTCCAAGCTTTATTTTGTACTTCATAACCGCATCAATGGTTTCAAAACATCTATATAACTTTTATAAGACAAAGTACATAACTCTACATTTCTCATCTCTGCATCATCAATATATAAGAGCAGGAGTCGCTTTATAATAATTAAGAACAAGGCAATCAGGCATTAGGCTGTAATCATGTAATTTTTATTCTAGCAAGCATCTTGTTCATTTTGAAATGAATTGTAAAATCTTAATAACTGCTACTTTAGTAAATTTTCATAAAAATGCGACTTTTTGTATTACTGCTGCTGTTGTTGTTGCTGCTGCAGCTGCATAAGGGAGGTTGTAATGTTGTTAATTGTTGTTTTTAAGACAGGGTGTTTGGCTGTGATTTCTAGATTGGGCAACCACACTAAAGTTACATTCTAAAATTAATTGAAATTATTCAATCAATGAATGATATCAATAATAATAATAATAATAATCTTTTCTACTATACGTACAAAACCAGCAATTTCAGGGCAGGGGATGAGATGACTATGTCAATCCCAACACTCAACTCGTACTTATTTTATCAACCCCAAAAGGATGAATGGCAAAGTTGACTTTGACAGAATTTGAACTCAGAACATAAGGACGGATGAAATGCCGTTAGGCATTTTGCCTGGCATGCTAATGATTCCGCCAGCCCACTGCTTTGATAGTAGTAGTAGTAGTAGTAGTAATAATAATAATAATAATAATAATAATAATAATAATAATAATAATAATAAATGCTCTGATGCAATACCAGCCAGTGAGTCTCATGGCTTTTGATATTAATTGATTGGAAGTGTTAATATATACATGTTTTGTCTTGATGTAAAAGATGTGCCACTGAAATATTCAGATATTCTTGTTTGACCTTAATCAGTTGAGCATGTCCCTTAGGGGCTGATGACATGTGTATCTCCAATCAGAAGCAAGTCACCAGCACAGATGCCTTTTACATGTCACTAGCACAGGTGCCTTTTGTGTATCACTGGAACAGGTGCTTTTCATGTGTCCCTGGCACTGGCCACGACCATAGTTTCCCTTAGCTGGACACGTCTTCTCAAGCACAACAAATCACCAGAACTCTTGATCACTTGTCTTTGCCTTTGTGAGACTCAATAGCTGAGGATCATATTTCACCATCTCGTCCAACATCTTCCTGGGTCTGCCTCTTCCACATGTTCCCTCCACTAGAGATCAGCACTTCTTTATGCAGCCATCCTCATCCATACATATCACATGACCATACCAGTGCAGTCTTCTCTTTTTGCACATTATGTCTAAAGCTTCTTATTCCCAGTTTTTCTCTTAAGACACTTACACTCTGTTATATATGCATACCCAATGAAGCAGCTTGGCTTCTTTTCTTTCAAGCCTTTGCATGTACTCTGCAGTCACAGTCCATGTTTCACTGCCATGTAGCATGGCTGTTTACATACAAGGATCATACAATCTGTTTTTCCCTCTGAGGAAGAGGCCCTTTGTAACCAACAAAGGTAACAGCTCCCTGAACTTTGCCCAGTTCAGTGTTATCCTAGCAGCTGTGCTCTCAGAGCATCTTCCTCTACTGCTGACCTGGTCGCTAGCTACTACTTCTAAGTATCCTTGAGGGCAAAGTTTTATTTTCTGTACATTCCTAGTGTTTATTGTATCTCCGCATCTGCCACACACAAAAAGACTTTCTGAGATAACCTTCCTTTGGTTCTGCTGTACCTCTTGTGTGTCCATAGCTTGCACAGTACACCTTAGGAAATTTCTACACACACCTTCTCTGCATACTGAGCAGGGTCATCTCCCTGAAGGGATTTGTGGTTTGGACATATCTCTATGTGTAGTATATAAATGCATATATGCATGCACACATGCATGCACCCCCCCCCACACACACACGCTCACACATAATATACATACATATCATATACACATAGACTCCATCCTCATAGAAATAACAGGTAGAGGGAGTTAAAAAATGGAATTTGTATGAATATTGATAAACACACATTTATACATATTTACAAACAAATATATTAAGTCAGTGTGTATATTTTGGTATGTGTATGTGAGTGTATGTATCACAAAGTTTATGCAACCATAACTATGAAGTGCAAGGATCAAAAAAATCAAACATTGCCAATGTTTCAGATTGTGTATGAGAAAATTGCCATCACTGGTTTCAAATTTTGATTCAAAGCCAGAAATTTGGGGGAAGGTGTTATGTCAGTTAGACTGATCCCAATGCTCAGCTGGTACTTGTATTTTATTGATCCTGAAAGGATAAGAGGCAAAGTCAACCTCAACACTATTTGAACTCAGACTGTAAAGATGGATGAAATGCCACTAAGCATTTTGCCAGGGGTCCTAATGATTCTGCCAGCTCACCGCCTTGCTAGGTGTGATGTATCCAGAAAGCATTCAAGGCAAGTCCTGCAACAAATGCAAACCTGATGCAGGCAGATAATTGCTGCCTTATGATTCACTGGGGATGAAGCAGTTTTACTAATGGCGTATCATACAACTGATTTTATTATCTGATATAGTGGTAAAGGGGTTTGCCTTCAAAACCATGAGATTTGGGGTTCAGTACCACAGTGCATCACTTTGGAGGACTGCCTTCTATTATAGTAGCCCTGGACTAACCAAGAGATGTATTGGTAGCTTGTTATGCATGTCTGTATTTATATATATATATACATATTGGTAAAAACGGTAAGATAACAAAAGAAAGAAAGAGACCTCAATATTATGTAAATAGAGGAAATTTATCTGTAAAATAATATGTGACAATTATTCGGTAGCCAAGATAAAACTCTGAGTTTCAGATGCCGAGGTGGAAATCCACACCACCATCTCTTCGGTTATCTGGGCATTCAGGTCTTTTTTCCTTCTCCATAAGCTATTTTTGATTTGAAGCTTTCTTCGATTTTTATAATAATATGATTTCAAACTGCAATTGTAACTTCATGCAACCAGTTATTGAAAAGACCGTTACTTGAAAGGACCAATGAAACAAAGCTATTTTCAAATGTGTATCTATCAAAGCAACTGCATATATATATATATATATATATGCATGTAACCTTATTTTGTTCTATTCTAAACAAAACTGTCCAACAAACGGGAATGTGAAACTCTGAGTAACAGCTTTTGTGATTTTCTTGCTGCTTTTTAATAAAGTGTTTATATATATATATATACATATATTTAAAATGAGGGTGAGAAATTAGATATTAATTTAATTAACATCGATTTCACACCAGTGGTCTAGCATATAAAAAAAAATGAAGGTTCAGTAAAATTGTATTATATACATATTAGAGGAAAACTACTATTTGGATACCCTTATGCTAGAAATAGATCTGCTAAGACCATAGCGGATCTATTTCTAGCATAAGGGTGTCCACATAGTGGTTTCCCTCTAATATGTATATATATACATACACACACACACACACATATATATACAAGG
The DNA here is from genome assembly GCF_006345805.1 of Octopus sinensis. Classification (NCBI taxonomy): domain Eukaryota; kingdom Metazoa; phylum Mollusca; class Cephalopoda; order Octopoda; family Octopodidae; genus Octopus; species Octopus sinensis. Next base: position 16,956,508 of record NC_043009.1, on the reverse strand, counting down.
AACACAGCCAAGATGTATTGATAGCCTGTGGTGTGTGTGTATGTGTGTGTGTGTGTGTGTGTGTGTGTGTGTGTGTGTGTCTGTCTGTCTTTGTGTCTGTATTTGTCCCCCCCCCCCCCATGACTGTTTGACAACTGGTGGTGGTGTGTTTATGTTGCCATGGTTTCGTGGTTAGGTGAAAGAGGCCAACAGATTAAGTACCCGGCTTTAAAAAAGAAACAAGTAGGGTGGTTGATTTCATTCGACTAAACATTCTTCGAGGCAGTGCCCCAGCATGGCCGCAGTCTAATGACAGAAACAAGTTAAAGATCTTACTGGGCTTGGAAATACATAAACTGTTAAATAATATCTTTGATTGTTCTAGAACCTGTTGTTGAAACCAAAGAGGAGAAACCGGAAGAAGAACCTGTAGCAGAAGCCCCACCTGAAGAGGAAGCAGCACCTGATCCCCTTGAGGTTATTTTTACTCCTTTCTTGAAGTTATTTTGGTAGAATTGGTTGAGCAGTAGACGAAGAACCATGGGACATTCAGTTACATTTCTCTCTATCTTGACTTCACATTCCATAAGCATTAACTTTCTGTTTTGTGTGTGTGTGTGTGTGTGTGTGTGTGTGGTGTGTGTCTTTAGGAATGACTTTTATTGGCTTTATCATTACTACAGAAATATTGACCTTGTCATGTAATAAACAATGTTTTCTATTAGTTCAGAAGTATTAAAGCTAGTTGCCAAAAAGGCAAGTGGAATGGGACTATAATTTGAGTGAGACAATTGGTAGAACCAGCTGTGTTGTATCATGGACATTATGTTCTAGCTTTGCACAAGATGCATTTTACTGAGGTTAGAAATAATCACCTTTAATAGCAGTTAGTGTGAAATTATACTTGATGTAATTGGCAAGTAGTTGTGACTTCAGTTTGAATGACTGTTGCTCTAATGTTGAATACATAATTCTGTTGAGTCACTCCTAAGTTTTCTATATTGGTCAGATTGCCAAGGACTTGCCAGCATTGGCAATTTACCAATAAATGACTGCAGTTTATCTCCATGAATGAGTGGATGAATAGCTGAGAGCAGAAAGAAATGAAGAGAGTTCACTAATTAAATGAAAGAAAACCATTAACAAATGCTTAAACAAATATATCATCATCAATCATCATCATCGGTTAACGTCCGTTTTCCATGCTAGCATGGGTCAGACGGTTCGACTGGGGTCTGGTAAGCCATGGAGGCTGTACCAGGCTCCAGTCTGGTTTGGCAGTGTTTCTACAGCTGGATGCCCTTCCTAATGCCAACCATTCCATGAGTGTAGTGGGTGTTTTTTTATGTGCCACCAGCACAGGGGCCAGAGGAGGCTGGCAAACGGCCATGATCTGTTGGTGCTTTTACATGTCACCGACACAGATGCCAGTCAGGCGGGCGCTGGCATCTGCCACATTCGGACGGTGCTTTTTATGTGTCACTGGCACAGGCGTCTTAACTACAATTTCCATTTGATTTTTATTTTGATGTTGGTGTTGACGTACTTGACTAAATAGGTCTCCTCAAGAACAGCGGGTCACTCTGTGATCCAAGGTTAGCACAGCAGGCCATCCTGCGAGCCATGAACTCACTTCATTTGTCGGGTCTTCACAGTCACAGCATATCTCAGGGGTAAGTTTATAAAACTGTTCAGTCAGTTCTGTCACCATTATTGTTTTCATCAACATCACCAGAATCATCATTGTCATCCTCCTCATCATCATCATTTAACATCTGTCTTCCATGCATGCATGGGTAGGACCAGTATCACAATAATATTTCCCTTACACTCCCACTAGCATACCATCTTTTCAGATATTTTATTTAATCGCTATGATATCCTAAAACCATGGTGCCACATAAAAAGCGCCCATACCAGTGCCATGTAAAAAAGCACCCAGTATTCTCTGTAATGTGGTTAGTGCTAGGAAGAGCATCCAGCTGTAAAAACCAAGCCAAAACAGACAATGGAACCTGGTTTAGCCCATGGCTTTGCCAGTTCTTGTCAAGCCATCCAACCCATGCCAGCATGGAAAACAGACATTAAATATTGATGATTATGATGACGTTCTCTAGTCCAATCTGTTTGTATATTCTCATTTCTCCTTTGCTTTTCCTCTGATGAGTTCCTTGCAAGGTGTCAGTTGTTTGGTTTTCACTTATCCTATATCTCCATACCAAACTATCTCTCCTTCACTTTTACAGTCACAAAAGAGAGTTTTGTTGTTGATAAGCTAAAGAAAGTAAATATTTACTGACTATTCTGTATTCAACTACATTGCATGCTGTCATCTGAGGACAGCAGCAAGAATACACAGCATTTGAGAGATAGATGAGGAGAGAGCACATCTGTTGGTCAGAGGCTGGAGTCTGTTGGTGTTTATCAATTAGTTGGATGGCTTTCGTTTGCTGAAAGATGTGAAGCAGGATATTTTTGTGTGTGGCAGTAGAGCCACTCCAAATGTGGCTTTCACTTGAGTTTTGTAGAGCATCAGTAACTGTGAAGCTGAAGTAATATTTTCTCAAAGAGAGAGCCTTGTCTTTAGGATGGGTTTTGCTATATTATATAAGTAAAATTTGCAAGAAAGACATTCAATTATTATGAACTCTCACATATGTAATAACTCTGAGGATTTCAGTTGTATGTCGTGTATGACTGAGTTAAGTGGAAGATTGTTTCTCTTTTGTGCCATTGCTGTTCATTTTTGCTATTGAATAATATTGTCTTTGAGTGTGGAGCCTGTACAGGTTTGACTTGTGGCATCTAGATTGGATATGGTTGACACTTATGATCAAAAGGTCAAGATGTGAAGGATAGTATCATTTGGATTGGTGTTAAAATTGAAGTAAATGACAACATTTTATTAATGTACTGGAGAAAAGTTTAGGCAAAACAGTGAGCCTTGGGAACACCAGATCCCATCTTTACTTGTAGTTGTAAGTCTTTTAAGGCACTAATCATTTAATAATGAAGTGAATGGAGTAACTATTTTAAAATTATAGTTAAGTATCTTGTTTAGTTATGCTGTATGTTAACTTATCAAACTGATGGTAATATTTTTAATGTCAGTTACGTACAATAATTCCGTCCCTGAATGCTTATTTGATGTGTTCAGCTGAATGGTCAAGTTCAAAAAATGTAACAAAATTGCTAGCGATATTGAAGTCATTCTGCTAAGAACTCTTAACTCTCAACAGAGTCAGCCAATCCTTAAAAGATTATAGTTTCTGTTGGGATTGTCATTTTATTAGATTTTTTAAAACAAATTTTTATTTGAAGATTCATTAAGGTGCTGTAGATGATACCATTTATCTCCCTGCACTTCACATTGGATCCCTACTACTCTCCCTTATCACCTCTTCCTCCCCCTACACTTCCCATTGTATTCCTACTCCTCTTCCTTATTTCCCCTCCCACCCTGCACTTCACATTGTATCCCTATTGTCCTTTATCTCTTCCTCCTCCCTCTTTGCACTTCACATTGTATCCCTACTACTCTCCTTATCTCCTCCTTCCTGACCCACTCTTATTTTCCTTCCTTCACTTTCTCTCCCCCAAATTGATATTCACTATGCCCCACTCAATCCCTGTCTCTAATCATCTGTTCCTCTATCCTGTTTTCTCTCTTATTGATCTTGTACCTTGAACTCACGTTTCTCTCTCTCTCTCTCTCCTCTCTCTCTCTCTCTCTCTCTCTCTCTTTCCAAATAGGGAAGCCATGCATTCATCTCTTCAACAAAACACCTCTCTCATACTTCCATATCTCTTAATACCAAGAGCCTTGTTTTGTGAGTACTTGATGACCTCAAGTACCCTGTACACTCTGCAAAGTGGTTGGTACTTGGGAGAACATCAAAGCTTTAGAAACCATGCCAAAGCAGACACTGAGGCTCAGTACAGCCCTATGGCTTGTTTGTTCATGTCAAACCATCCAACCCACACCTGCATGGAAAAGAGGACATTAAATGATGGTGATTATAATGATGATGATGACGATGATGAGTTTCTATCTATCCTGAAAATATTGAGAAGATTTTAATAAACTTCAATGGTGCAGTGAATAGGATCATGAATGTGTGGCCTAAAAGGTCTTGCATTCATGGAATCGGTCCTGCTCATAGGTGTATATTGTCCATATAATGTGTTGAAGAAACAACAAGTTGAAGTCTGGAAAAAGTATTCCTTGATTATTATATCTTCTCAGATTTGTTCATCACCAACAGTTTACAGTTTGTCTTGTAGGATATCAGTGCTGCTCTACAAAGCATTAATTTGTTTGGTGAACCAGCTCCAGAAGAACCTAAGCGTGTTGAAGTGAAGAAACTTGAAGATGAAGAAGTGGCAGAATATCCATTCCCTCAATCTCCAGGTAAGCAATAGTAAGATGTGGCATCAGTATCATTACTTATTTGTTCTTTCTTATAGGTTCAAGAATTTCATTTCTTAGGTGCTCTATCCAAACAGATCACATTTCAAATTCATGGTTCGTGGAAACTGTTTTCATAACTCATCACTTACAGATCAGTACACAGAAATGCATTCTTTGAAGTATTCATACCTGATAAATTTTCAGGTGAGCAGAGAACCTCAAAAGACAGTCTAATGGTCAAAAGAGGATTGTAGACAGTTGGGTCTATTGTTGAGAGGTTGTCAGCACATATTTTGCCACCAGTGCTAAGCAATAACATAACTGTTAATGACTCAGCTCATTTACCTGGAAATCTCTTATTATAAAAGGCAGATTTTATCTGCCTCCCTTTGGGAGTTATACAAATCTACAATATAGGATTTCTTCAATTACAATTTACCTTGCATTTTTAAGAGTACAATGCATCGCGTCATGCCAGGTCCAGTTTTTAAAATTTAAACTCCAGTTAAGCAAAATTTACAGAAAACTCACATTCTGGTGTGTGTGTCAAATGCTTTTCTTAGTCTGGTTTACAGCACACGCAAACGCACACACACAGTGGGCAACGAATAAAATGAAAGTAATTGACTTACTGTAGTGAGTGATTCTTTCACTCTGCCTCCCACTTCCTCTTTCCACACAGACACGCAAATATATAAATAAAATTGTAAGCTAACGTGCGTGTGTGTGAGTGGGTGTGTGTGGGTGTGCGCGTGTGTGTGTGTGTGAGGGTGCGTGTGTGTGTGTGTGCGTGTGCGTGAGTGTGTGACAGGAAAGTTTTTTACGACGAATATAACACCTATATCCAAGTAGCAGAAAGATAAGACAGTAAGGTGTGATTTGAGGGAGATTTGGCTGCTATTTCTACCATGTCTAGCTGCCATGTAGGGGTCTCCCTCATAGCTCATACATACATATATACATAGATAAGACAGTAAGGTGTGATTTGGGGGAAATTTGGCTGCTATTTCTACCAGGTCTAGCTGCCATGTAGGGGTCTCCCTCATAGGCTCATACATACATATATACATAGATAAGACAGTAAGGTGTGATTTGGGGGAAATTTGGCTGCTATTTCTACCAGGTCTAGCTACCATGTAGAGGTCCCCCTCATTGGCTCATATATATATACATACATAAGACAGTAAGGTGTGATTTGAGGGAGATTTGGCTGCTGTTTCTACCAGGTCTGTTAGGCCTTCTCATGTAAACTCAAGCTTTCTCATGCCTTCAACATATGACCAAAGCAGAGAATGTATTCTTTTATTCTTCTGCTTTTTCCAGCCATTGGTCTGTGGCCATGCTGGGGCAATGCCTTGAAGAATTGTAGTTTAATGAATCAACTCCAGTTTTATTTTTGTAAGCATTGTACTTATTCTATCTGTTTCCTTTGTCAAACCACTAGGTGACAGGGATGTAAACAAACCAACATTCGTTGTCAAGCAGTGGTGGAGGACAATCACAAGCACAGACACGCACACACACACACATACATGCATACACATATACACACATACATACATACATACATATATATATATGTGTGTATATATATATTGCAGCGTGGAAGGTGTTTGTAAGCCATTTAAGAAACACACAAAAACCGTTACATTCACTTCAACATTTAAATTTAATTTGCCAAAATATTTTCGTCGCTTTCAGACCGCGACCTGTTCACTGACAAAAATATCGTGCTAACAGGTCACGGTCTCAAAGCGACGAAAATATTTTCACAAATTAAATTTAAATGTTGAAGTGAATCTAACGGTTTTTGTGTGTTTCTTAAATGGCTTATAAACACCTTCAACGCTGCAACTGTTTTCTTTCCAGCACACGATCTCAGATCAAGTCACTTACTATGCAAGTACATCTCTGTAACTATATATATATTTATATATATATATATATATGTATATTGGTAAAAACAGTAAGATAACAAAAGAAAGAAAGAGACCTCAATATTATGTAAATAGAGGAAATCTTTATATATAAAAGTGAGGTTGTGTGTCTGTCGCCTACGATTTAGATTCCTAACTACTCCCACATTTTGCGGTGCAGTTTAACCAAAACCGGGTATCTTATAGTCGTGATTCATATCGAGACCGTCTGGGTATTAGCGCGCATCTACGATGAGTCTACGATTTAAAAAAAAATTTACCATCAATTTTTCCCATTTTTAATCCATTTTTGACATATATAAGGGAAGTAACTCTCTAAAATTTATTATTAAATCTCAGAACGTAAAAAGCTACATTAACACCCCTCCCCCTTTGTGGTTAGCCATATTGAGATGTCTATTATACTTTACATCTCTAAAAATGCTTATATAATTATTTCCCTTACAAACCCGAGCAACGCCGGGCGATACTGCTAGTAGTTAATAAATAGTGACATGCAGTTCTCCAATGTAGGAAGTTTATGATATTTCATCATCCTGCCATGCTAAACTAAAATCTTCTCAAAGAGATTGTACAAAAGGTGATAAAGATAGTACTTTTATAAACATATGCTATAGAAGTGGAGTGATAGGCTGAGCTAGAATCTAGTTTCAATTCCTGCTTGTAATCTTTTCATTTCACTTATTTTTCAGTATCTCAGGAAAGGACAGCAAATTTGAAATATGGAATTCTTCTTTTCCCTTACTTTTAGTATTATGTTTTTGTAGAGAAATCAACAAAATATCGTTTCAATGTTGAGAGATATTACATCTAAAACTAAAAATGTTACAGGGAAAAAAGAGGGGAAAATAGTTATGAAAACTGCCCACCAACCTAGGTCGCAGAGCTTCATGCTCCATTACACATATTATGTTCTAAGATAAATGTGTGCTAGTTTACTTAATTGTCCCCTTATATGCATAATTGTATGCTTTGACTACCCCTATCTCTACCTATCTGAATTTGATATTAAGACTACATTGTTTCCCTTACATGTACTTAGTAAATAAATTTATTTTGTTAACTAGCACCTCCTGAATTTGATGAGTTTGATGATGACCCAGACGTTGTTGACCTGCGTAGCTACCAAGTGGTTAGTGGAATCTTCACTATAAGTCTGTTACATCTACCTCCTCAGCCTAAAGTCTGTGGAAATTGGACAATTACTCAAGGTCAGTGAAGTTTAAATTATAAAGCATACTGAGTGAGCCCAGTAAAGAATTTATATGCATTTCTTTTTACTGCTTTTACATCCACATTAGCACAGATGGGTCAACTAGCATAGACGGATCATTTTTCTAAATTCAAGGCATTTGTGAATTTTTGAAAGCACATTTTTTTGTATAGCTGACTCTTTTTCTATTCGAATGTGAAATCAGAAAGGATCATGTATGATAGCTGTGGAGCTTGTCCAGATCAACTCATCACTTCTCTTGTTCATCTTCTGATTCTGATTATTCTCCTTGTCAAAATTGAAGCATGTCAAGTTACTCAGGATGCCCTCTCCTTATCACTTGTATCTCATGTCCTCATGCATCAGATATCTGATACTGGACTATGATAGCCCTCATCGACTTTCTAGCATTGTCACTGACCCTCAACCTGCTGAATGAACTCAACTGTTCTTATGACATCTGATTGCTGAGAATGTTGGTTTTTGATGAATATGGTTGACATGAAGCCTTCTGCACTTTCCCATCTCTGAACGCAAGGGACCTAATCACATTCAAGAAGCTAGCAACCTTCCAGTTGCTTTGGCTGGCAACTACAACTGCCATTTTATTTCCCATATCAAATTGGAATCTACCATAGTGATTTACCAATACATCTGGAAGAAAAATGTGAAAATTAAGATTTACTGCATTTCACGTTGCTTTATATTAGGTCATTTTCCATTTACGGCCCACTAAAGTTGTGTCCATAAATACTTGGCTAACCTGTTTAAAAAGAACTTCCTCTTTCTCTCTCTCTTCATACAGAAACAGCCAGAGCAAAGAAACGGTCATTGTCTCATTTTAGTTAGTTTTAGTACAAGACACATTTCAGTTGAACAAGACATCAATCTGCTGTATTCTTTTCTCAGCAACATTTCTTGTTTGCATTATTTTTCTAGTGCTGAGAACATGTTTTCCACACAGGTATAAATTATACTGCTGCTTTTCCAAATATATTCATTTGCACAACAATACTTCAGTCATTTATGTTGTCATTGAAATGTATTCATTTTATATATGTGAATTCCTTTTTCATTCAAACCCATACATTTACAAATGAGTACACTGAGTAAGTGTACCATTTGGGCTGGCAGAAGCCTGCTTTCTGATAGTATGTTGAAAATAAAAGATTATTGAAGTCAATCACAGTGTTAATCCTCATTTAGTATTAACACTGTGATCGACTTCCATATTGAAAGTAAGGAATGCGGTTGTTGCGTATTAGCACTAGAAAATTTGTGTTTAGCACCACAGCTAGTGTTTACTATGTGATATGGCTAGTGTGAATGGGCAGATAGAACCCTCTCTTTATATATACATGCATGCATATATATACCTACAAACATATATATATATGCATTTATATGTAAACACCGTTTCGACCCTGTGCTTGAGGAGACCTATTGAGTCAAGTACATCATCATCAAAAATCAATGGAAATTGTAGTTGCGATCCGTGCCGGTGGCACGTAAAAAGCACCAACCAATTGTGGCCGTTGCCAGCCTCGCCTGGCACGTAAAAAGCACCCACTACACTCACGGAGTGGTTGGCGTTAGGAAGCCTATCCAGCTGTAGAAACACTGCCAGATCAGACTGGAGCCTGGTGCAGCCTCCTGGCTTCCCAGACCCTGGTCGAACCGTCCAACCCATGATAGCATGGAAAACGGACGTTAAACGATGATGATGATGATGATGATTGTGTGTGTGTGTGTGTGTGTTTTAACCTTTAGCATTTAAGCTGGCTGTATCCAGCCCAAATATTTTCCCTTTCTTATGGTCAAACCAGTCAGATCTGACCTTTCACACCTACCCTACAATGTCATCCTAAAAATAAACAACCACATCATTGAAATCTCAAAGCTATGAGATAATGCAAGATTAATTCAAAATGATGTAAATAAATAAGAATTACATTTGACACAGTAATCTGAATGTTTAAGGGTTAATGTTAAAGTGCCTCAGATTATATTTTCTACTACTTTTCATCTGAATTGGGGAAGTAATAAGTTTGGCATTCTTATTAAACTAGAGCATGGTGTGATGTTACAGACTGGCTCTTTAAGCAAGAAAAAAATTTGTCAATGTCCATTAAATTTAAATCCAGTTAAAGAATAATGAGGCATGGAACTCTGACAAGGTGTTACATCTAAGCAAAGACTATGCATAACCATAAATAACTGTCATTTGTGTAACTGTAAAGCTTAATGGAATATCAACTTCTGGAATGAATCACTCTCTAAATGATTCTACTTTGTGATATCAGCTCAGTAATGCTGAAACAGTTAATGCAAGAGAGATGAGTTTATTTCTTGATTTGCACACCTTAGTAAAATTGGCTTTTTTTTTTTTTTATCTTCTGACATGACATCTTGCTGTACATCCTCTGCAACCATGTCAATCTATTCCTCAGAAAATGGAAAACACTTATGAGCTTTTGAGAGACAGCTCGTGGATTAATTTCTTGTTTGATATCCTGTTTTGTAATAATCATAACATTTACTGAAATATCATGGTTTTAAGTAGTTGAGTTCTTTTGAGTTAAGTCCATTATTCTTGCTTGTAATATTGCTGTGTCCTTGACCAGTTTTATTTCCAAGTCATTGGAGCCTTGTACCTGATGACAGGATTCTTGAAGTAAAAGTATCCATTATTGATTATTTGCTTCATATACTGAAGGCACTTTTTTTTTTTATCTAGAGTGGCTGTGTGGTAAGTAGCTTGCTTACCAACCACATAGTTCTGGGTTCAGTCCCACTGCGTGGCATCTTGGGCAAGTGTCTTCTACTATAGCCTCGGGCTGACCAAAGTCTTGTAAGTGGATTTGGTAGACAGAAACTGAAAGAAGCCCGTCATATATATGTATATCTATATATGTATGTGTGTGTATATGTTTGTGTGTCTGTGTTTGTCCCCCCAACATCACTTGACAACTGATGCTGGTGTGTTTATGTTCCCGTAACTTAGTGGTTCAGCAAAAGATACCGATAGAATAAGTACTAGGCTTACAACGAATAAGTCGTGGGGTCGATTTCTTCGACTAAAGGCAGTGCTCCAGCATGGCCACAGTCAAATGACTGAAACAAGTAAAAGAGAAAAAGAGAGAGAGATTTAAGACTTTTATAAATTGATGAATGGATTTTCTTGACTGTGACTTGTGTGTTCTAAGTTGATGCCGTATGAAAATCTTATCTATTGGTTTAATATAAATATTCTAGAAACACTTATAAAATCTTCGTAGTTATCTTTGTCTACAGCAAATTTGAAAAATTTTTTTAAATACAAAGTTATGTGTTAGCTGCTGATATATCGACGTAGAACACAAATTCACAAAAAATTTCTGAAAATTTCAAAAGATAGAAAAATTATGAGGGCTTACATGGGTTGCTTAAACCAGAATTATTGTTGTTGTAGTTGGCTTGTTAAGAGATGTGTGCATATTTGTGATGATTGTTTAGGATATAAAGGAAGGCTGGTTGTTGTGTGTGATGGTGTGTGGCTCAGTGGTTATGATCATAAGACCGTGAGTTCAATTCCCAGTGATGCTTTATGTCCTTGAGCAAGACACTTTATTTCATGTTGCTCCAGTCGTCTCAGCCAGCAAAAATGAGAAATACCTGTGTCATGCTGAATCTCCTTGAGAACTACATTGAGGGTACACATGTCTGTGGAGTGCATAGCCACTTGCATGTTAATTTCATGAGCAGGCTGTTCCATTGATCGGATTAACTGGGACCCTCATTGTCATAACCAATGAAGTGTCAGTTGTGTTATACTACTTCTTTTGTTATTGGTACTATTTGAAAAGCAGGAGGTGTTAAGGGCATTGAAGGCTTGTGAGAGTGCTAAAAGTGTTGTAGTTGGGTGGTGTGTAGCCTTATAGAATGGTAGGGCCTATATATTTAATATAATTAATGTGCTACTTAAGGGTGGTGAGCCAGTAGAATTGTTACCACATAAGACAAACTGCTTAGTGGTGTGTCTTCCAGCTCTTTATGTTCTGAGTTCAAATGCTGTCAAGGTTAGCTTTACCTTCCATCCTTTCAGGGTCGATAAAATAAGTACCAGTTGAACACTGGGGGTAATGTATTCAATCTATCTAGAATACCCTCAAAGAATGGTAATGTGCTGTGTTCTTAAACATGTACTTTTAAAATCCGTCATTTCCAGTTTATTGACATTTCCTATTAATTTACAAATGTCCTTTGTGTTTTCTGTGTATTGAATGCACGTTTTTATGCTTGCTTATTAGACATTCCCATTGTGAAATGATCTGTCTGGTCTGATTGAAATATAATTTAGAATAGTAAGTATTCTGTGTTCCAGTAGTAAGAAAATTTACCAAATTATGCGTTCATGATGAAATCTTCTTTATTCCATAAAGACGTCTTTAAAAGCATTAGTGTTACTACAGGATTTTAAAATATTTTGTGCTCTATTTGCAACAGTGTGTGTGCGTGTATGTGTGTGTATGTATTTGTGTGTGTGAGTAAGAGTCTGTGTATTCATGCGTGTGTGTGTGCAAGTGTGTGTGTGAGAGAGAGAGAGACTGAGAGCATGTGTGTGTTGTGTGAAATGTTTATTTTCCTATGTATTCTGTGCACACTGGTGATGTTGAGACAAGAAGTAACAATGGTACTTTCTGTTTCTTTATTATTATTTTTGTTGTTGCCGTTGTTAGATTAGATTTAAGTTTTGGTGTTTGGTCATATTTACAGGATTATTTTGTAGACATTGTAAGATACCTTTATAATGTTTTAGATTTATAACAACTGTTACAAATTTATGCAGATCTGTAACTACTGTTATCCTATGATAGCATTTATATACGTGAGAAATATTTCTGTATTGAGTATATATTGTTCAACTGTCCTCTAATGACTTTATACAGAATATATATAATTATTTAGATACACATACACACACTCACACACACACACACACACATGCACATACGCATGCTCATAGGGATGGCTATTTTTTGTGGATGGTTATTTTTGTTGTTGTTGTTATTGTTATGCCACAGAGCCTCCCAAAACTAGACACCGATATCAAAGTGTTATCTAAGCTTGACAAGATTATTTATGAAGGAGAACAACCAATATCAGTGTAAGTAATCGCCATAAATCATGAATCCACAAACACTTTTCACTTTACTAGAATGAAGGACAATTCAGAATGACAAGACTAAGATATAAAAAATTCACAAATAAGCATATGTATTCCACCCCCCCCCCACACACACACATGTATACATACATATTTAAACCTCTTGTGATCTTATAGATCCAAGATACACTGGTTTAATATATTGTACTTTGAAGGAATATTTCTTCTATGAATATATTATAAAACATTAAATATTATTAAGTTTGAAAATGAAGAGATTCAATGGATATAAATGAATTTATTAATTAACATTTCCTACAATTGTTTCACTTCACACCCAATTTAAATTACAAAACATATAAAATAAAAGTTTGCATTTTGAGTATCCAGGGTGGAAGATCTTTAGGGCAAAATGGACATTACAGAGTTTACATTTTGATCAGTTGAAATACTCTAACAGACTATGCAGATGAAAACGTGTTTATTGTGTGTGTGTGTGCGTGCATTAATGCTTTTATTTAAATACAGTTATAATAATAACAATAATAATAATGAATTAGCATATATAAGAATTAAAATAAAGGATAAAAATAAGGATTAATAATAAATAATGAAAATAATGAAATATTATATTAATAATAAAACATAAATAAAATAAAAATGGATTAAACGTTGTTTTACAAAATATGGATGTCCACAGCCCATTTTGGCTTATGTGTGAGTGTATGTTCATGTGTTTACATGTGTGCTTGTATGTGTGTATATGTTTACTTTTATGATTGATTTTTTCATGAATTAGATAAAAGAATATAAGGGAATATATATATATATATATATTAACAAACTGATATGACTTCACAACATGTTACTAACATACATACACACTTACACACACATAAACCAACTTAGACAGTAAACATCTATATATATATATAACAATTAAGGATAACTTCTTAATAAGGAATCTTAACAAGAAATTATCAGGTAGATAGCGTGAAAAACCTCATAAGAGAAAAATTTCGAAAATAATTCTTTCTTATTGAACATATTAATTTATATATAGAGGGCATTATTACACATACATGCCACACGCTAAGAGGGACATTAGTCATTTCTACCAAAAAATTTTACTAATCATACCCAATGCAATTTTTCAAAGCTAGACATTTAAAAAATGAATTTAGTCTTGTATCACCTGTGATTTCGTACTTATCGCAGTTTCGACCGTACTCATCAGCAAGACAGATTCTGAACATATCATAAATAAACGAACCTGCACCGTCAAAGCCGAACAGCTATCTGTTCAACCTTAACGACGCACATGGGGAAGTTTACATATAATACATCCGGTAAATGGCAGGCTTCTTCGAATTGCATTTCGGGTAGGAAAAGTTTTTTCGGAATAAAATTATTTAACAATTAAGGATAACTTCTTAATAAGGAATCTTAACAAGAAATTATCAGGTAGATAGCGTGAAAAACCTCATAAGAGAAAAATTTCGAAAATAATTCTTTCTTATTGAACATATCAATTTATATATAGAGGGCATTATTACACATACATGCCACACGCTAAGAGGGACATTAGTCATTTCTACCAAAAAATTTTACTAATCCTACCCAATGCAATTTTTCCAAAGCTAGACATTTAAAAAAATGAATTTAGTCTTGTATCACCTGTGATTTCGTACTTATCGCAGTTTCGACCGTACTCATCAGCAAGACTGATTCTGAACATATCATAAATAAACGAACCTGCACCGTCAAAGCTGAACAGCTATCTGTTCTGGGTATGATTAGTAAAATTTTTTGGTAGAAATGACTAATGTCCCTCTTAGCGTGTGGCATGTATGTGTAATAATGCCCTCTATATATAAATTAATATATATATATATATATATATATATACACACACACACACATAAACAGTCATACATAAACTAAAATAGGCTATGAATATCCCATACCTATAAATACATATTTGGTTATAGAAATATTTGATAACCTTTTACTAATATACATACACACTTATGCACTAATGAAACAACTTAAGCAGTAAGGATCTGTAAACGCACACACACTCGTGCATAAATTATGACATCCATACTTGTATTCAATAACCTTATGCTGACACACATACACACATATAAATTAACTTAGGCAGTAAACATGCATATATATATATATACATATATATACACATATAAACACATGAACATACACTCACACACAAACCAAAATGGACAATGAACTTCCATGTCTTGTAAAAATCTTTCATCTCATTTTTATTCTATTTATTTTTTATTATTAATATATTTCATTATTTTCATTATTTATTACTAATCTTTATTTTTATCCTTTATTTTTCTTCTTATATATGTTAAGTCATTATTATCATTATTATTGTATTTAAATAAAAATAAAAATATCAATGCAGGCACACACACACACACACAATAAACACGTTTTCATCTGCTTAGTCTGCTGGAGTTTTTCAACTGATCAAAATGTAAACTGCAATGTCCATTTTGCCCTAAAGATCTTTCACTCAGGATACTCAAAATGCAAACTTATATTATTACATATATTTTGTAATTTAAATTGGGTGCGAAGTGAAACAATTGTAGGCAATGTTAATTAATTAATAAATTCATTTATATCCATTGAATCTCTCCATTTTCAAACTTATTAATAATGTGTGTGTGTGTGTGTGTGTGTGTGTGTGTGTGTGTGTGAGTGAGTGAGTGAGTGAGTGTGTGTGTTGGAGTAGTTGGCATTAGGATGGGCATCCAGTTCTCAAATCAGACTGAAACCTGGTGTAGATTACCAGTTTACAGTCAAATTGCCCAATCCATGCCTGCATGGAAAACAGATGTTAAATGATGATGATGATGATGATGATGATGATGATATATGTGTGTGTATATATAAATATTTATATACAATTTTAGATAGAATCAACAAAAAAAGTGCTCCATCCAGTGGGAGATAGATATCAATTTGAAACATAACTAAAAGAGCTACTTATAGTTTCATGCTTTTATGATACTCTACTTAAGCATATTTATCAAATGCACCATGTGTCTCCAAGTAATCTTTCAGGCTTTGTTTATGTGTTACATATATTTTAAAAGCAAGGACACTGGACAGCGAGAAAATAAGAAAAAAACATGAAAAAACAAAAGAAAAGTGTAGAGAAGGTTGATGCAAAAAAATGGAATGAGAAGAAACAAAAGCTAGGAAATTCAAATCCCTTTCCTCTCTGATTGTAGAAGCCACAATTAATACATCTGGTATAGAAGAAAATAACAGAAAATATGTCAAAGTCTGTGAGACAGCAACAACTCAATCCACAGTGGGTGATATGACAAAAGAAACTTGCCCATGTATCTACACCTGCTAAAAATTTCAGATTTGAAATTATGGAATGTATTGAAATTCTTGGATCTAAGAAGAATGTGAGATCTTTCTGTTACACATAAGTTGCATTTCTTAGATCCATTAACATATGGCTTGGATTTTAACTCAATTCTCCAATTGATTGTTTGTGGTGTGGAGCTGGTCTTCAAATTCCGTATGTGGCTAGTTGCATTACCTTTATCAATGTGCTGGAAAGAAGATAGGTGATTTGCATAACCTGTTTTTTAAATCACCTTAACATAACCCAATGTAATTCTTTTTCATTATCTTAGGTAATTGGGTGTTTTTGCTATTATCAGTTGTGATATGAAAATCAATCTAATACTATCTCGGGTTATCACTTTTACTTTGATATCATAGAACTGAGTACAAATAATACAATGGGATAAATGTTCAAATGATACATCATACCATGTCTTGCTCGTTAAATTTGTGTTACTAGGCAACATTGATTGTTTGTTCTGGTGGCATAGTATTACACCATCAAAGATGACTCTTGCAAGCATTCAACAGCTACAACCTTTCTTCTTTTTTCTTTTCTTTCTTCCTTTCATTCATACCTGCATACCAAGTTACATAAGGTTCAAAGCACCCCTTAGTTTTTCTTCATTGAAACCCTCATCACTTCTGAAGCACTGTCTTAATCTGCAATGTTATGGCTCCTCTATATTTTCAGTTGTCCCAACTGAGTTGGTCTACATGGACTATGTAGCTGACCCTCCACTGCCAACAGAATCTAAAGAATCAGGAGAGGAAGGGGAACTGAGGAAAGAAAAGGAAGCCAGTCTTGAACAGAAACGGGATGAGAGACCTCTAATTGGTATGACGTTAAGGTAATTTCGTATCCTTAGTAATAAAATGGTTACTGTTGTTAATGTTGTTGTCCTAGACAACTTTAAACTAACTCTGTATCACTAGCGTTAAACTATGTTGATTATGTTTTTAATCGTGTGTGTGTGTGTAAATTATAGATAAAGAGAGGAAGTATATGATAAGTAAAATTTATTTTACCATTGGATGTCAATATCCAACTACAGTTGTTTTGCAGTTACTAATATATACTAATAATTTATTTTATATTATTTTATAAATGATTTAAGGCAATTAAGGATACGAAAACAAGGAAAGCTCCTGGACCACTAGGAATCACCACAGAGATGTTTAAAATATCTGGTGGGGTAGGAGACAGCCTAGCCACTTGAATAGTTCGTCAGGTTATCTAGGAAGGTGTCACCCTCAATGACTGATGTGATAGTAATAGAGTTAGCTGCTATGAGAGTGAAGGTGATGCCTTAGATAGAAACAACTACAGAGGTACCAAACTACTGGACCCAGACGCGAAAGTTACAGAGAGAGTTATAGCCCAGTTGATTAGTAATAGAGTTAAACTATACAAAATGCAGTTTGGTTTTGTGCCTGGGAAGAGTATCACAGATGCCATCTTCCTAGTGAGATGGCTGTAGAAGTATCTGGCGAAAAGTAAATCATTGTACTTGACTTTCAAGAACTTGGAGAAAGCTTTTGACAGAGTCCCTTACTCTGTTATCAAGTGGTCTCTAAGGAAGTTAGAAGCAGATGAGTGGCTTGTTAGAACTGTACAAGCTATGTATAGTGGTGCTACCAGTAAGGTGAGAGTTGGCCAAGAGTACAGTGATGAATTTAGTGAACATGTAAGGCTTCACCAGGGTTCAATTCTCAATCCTCTCTCTTCATCATAGTCCTCCAGGCCATAACAGCTTAAAACTAGCTGTCCATGGGGAGTACTTCATACTGATGACCTTGCTCTTCTTGTAGAATCTGTAACAGAATTGGAGAATAAATTCCTGGTATGGAAGTAAATCCTGGAATCAAATGGCCTTAAAGTTAATCTAGTGAAGATCAAATTTATTGTTAGTGAGAAAACAGAATAAGACTATCTTTCCATCAGGTGAATGACTCAATATTTAAGAAAGGTGCAAGCTATGGACACATAAAAGGTAGAATGGAATCACAGGGACAAAGAAAACTTGTCATATATTGCAGAAGTGCAGGAACAATAAGCATTCAGGGCACACAGAAATTAGATCTTTCAAATGCCCTGGAGGCTCCATTGAATTCGTAGATGGTTTCTATGGACCTAGGTGACCTAATTATCAGTGATGAAAGATGTTCTGAAAGTATTGTTGCAAGAATAGGATGGAGGATATTTAGAGAGCTATTATTGGCAACAGAAGACCTCTCTCTCAGAGTGAAAAGCAGATTGTATGATACTTGTGCATGAACAGCTATGCTCCTTTGTAATGAGATGTGGGCCCTGAATGCAGACAACATGCATAGACCAGAGAGAAGTGAAGTTAGTATTTTCCAATGGTTGTGCAACACCAGTATGCATGTATGACAAAGTGCTAATGTGCTGAGAGAAAATTTGGGTATAAGTGGAATCAGATGCAGCTTGCAAGAGAGGAGACTACGATGGTTTGGACATGTGATGCATTTGAATGAAGACTGCTGTATAAAGAAGAAGTGCTGGTCCCATCTCTCTCACTCTCTCTTGTACTCTTGCTGACATTCACCTTGATGACCGTATCTCTGTACATAGCAAGACTGCCCTTGCTGGTGGTTAATCGGCAGAGTTACTAAAACTTCATATAAAACTTGTCATCTGTTTCAGTTGTTTACACTTATAATTTCGTATCTACAGTCAACTTTACCTTTAATTCTTTTGAGGTTGATAAAGAATATACAAGTTGAGTGCTGGGGCAGTCCTTGCTCCTTCCAATCATCAAATCACAGATGTTCTGTTGGGTCAAGCGCGGGAGGAATGTGAGGGTGTCTATGTCTACACATGACTAAATGGACACGTTAAACTATTAGCAAAAACATGGTACATGCTACCAAGCCAGACTAAAATTTGAGTGGCAGCTGTAGTTTATATATATATATGTATGTTTATATATATGTGTATGTTTATATATGTACGTATAGGCACAAGTGTGGCTATATAGTAAAGAGGTTTTCTTCTCAGCCACATGGTTCTGGATTCAGTCCCACTACATGGTACTTTGGGCAAGGGTCTCCTGCTATAGCTTCAAGCCAACCAAAGCCTTGTGAGTGGATTTCGTGGATGGAAACTGAAAAAAGCCTATTGGCCTATTGTGTGTATATATATATCTATATCTATATATATATATATATATATATATATATATATATTAGACAAAATGAAATAACAAAGCTAAGACTGTGAGAAGTTTCCAGGACATTTATAAGGAAAGGGATATAGATATAGCCTTAGAGCTGTTTCTGGGATAGTATGGATATCCCTTTATTAGAGACGATGTGAGATGGTTAAATAGAGGTAAATATTTGAGTTCGAAAGAAGGAAGTATTATGAAAAAGAGGGAGATGGGGAATATAGAGGGAAATAAGAGAATGAAAGTAGAAATAAAATATAAAATACTGTAGTTGCAGTTACTTTATTCGAGTAAAGTGGTGTATAGAAGTGGTAAAAAAACGTTTCCTGTACATGGTATGTAAGTTCCAATAGTATTTCATGTTTAGTCATTTCAAAGTATGGAGCTATGGATTCTTTGTTGCTTATTTGAAGGGGTTTTGTGGTGTGAATGAAAATTTGAGAATGTATGGGTAATATTTGTGGATAGATGGGTGGGGCGGAGATGTGTATGATTAGAATGTGGAGATAGGTCAAAATGAAAACAGAAAGACTAAATGAGAGGAAAAAAGAGAGAAAAGAAGAAAAAAATTTTTCTAAACAAAATAAATAAAAAGAGAGCAAGGAAAAAGAGTTGAAGGACTGAAAAAATGAAGAAAGGGGGGAAAGAAGTGAGAAAAGAAGTGTTAGCTGGTGGTCAAGATAATGTGAGGGGAGGATGGGAGAGGAGTCGTTGAGAGGTGAATAGGAAGAGATGAGAAGGTAAGGAGTGAATAAGTGTGAGATATGTGAATAGGGGTGATATGATAGGGCTGCATTAAGAGATGGGTAGAGAAAACCTATGGGTGATGTGATACCAAAGTAAGTAGTAATTTTAGTAGTAAAATTTAAAGCGAAAGGAAGAATACAAGGATGTCAAATTTCTATAAATAGATGTATGTGATAGGTTAGTGTAATAGGTAGGAATCAGGGAGGAGGAAAAAAGGTATGACATGCGCACACATGTACATATACATGTGCACATATGACTACATACATATACACACACACGTATATATGCATATACATCCATATATGTATTCGTGCATGCAAATGCATGTGCATTCAGGTACATATGTATGCATATACACATATACACACACTCACTCACATATATTTGTATATGCATATGCACGTACATATACATACACACACACATATATA
Source organism: Octopus sinensis (assembly GCF_006345805.1). Lineage (NCBI taxonomy): Eukaryota > Metazoa > Mollusca > Cephalopoda > Octopoda > Octopodidae > Octopus > Octopus sinensis. The sequence continues at coordinate 16,936,048 of NC_043009.1, read as the reverse complement.
TACACATAAATATATATGTATGTATATATATATGTATATATGTATGTGTATATATATATATATATATATATATATATATACATACACACACACACACACACACACACACACATATATATATATATATATATATACATATATATATATATGTACGTGTATATATATATATATATATAATATATATATATATATAATATATACATATATATACATGCACACATAAAAATACATTGCCAACTCCTGGATTTTGACAGCATATTGGATCCTCTGTTCATAGTCTTGGGGCTTTAGCTGTTAAACCAACTGCACCTTATATGGATAAAGACGAAGGCTGATGAGAACCCTTTGCAGGGAAGTCTGTGAAATCTGTAACTGTTGTGATCACCTCCAAATCGATGTGCATGGATTTTCGTAGACTCTCTCTCTCGAACTTGTTCGCATGTCTCATCACTTCTGACATTGCGACGCCTCCCAGATCATGGAAGATCAGCTACTGTTCCTTGCTTTTTGAAATGACAAATCAAATTTTTAATCACATCCTCACTTGGTTCATCTCTCACTTGGAAGTGTCAAGAGTATGCTCTCTAGGTCTGAATTATCGACCCCTGATTTTGGTAGAACAATTTTACTATTTGGATGCGTTGCTGAGTGCTGTATTTTTCCATAATGAATTTCTCAGATCCGTGAACACATAAAATCTGAAAAGAGAGGGAAAAGGTTAAATAATTAATTTCCATTATGTCCTTTATATTGTATCAAAATTTCATGCATTTATTTGTAAAGTTAAGGAAGTTATTAACAATTGAAACCCATCAGTGACTTTTGGGACACCCTGTATATGTACGTACGTATGTGTGTGTGTGTGTGTATACATACACACATTAAGAGTTATGTATCTATATTTACTAATGGCATATTTAAACATTTATTTCCATACAAACAGAATTCCTCCACATGTAGTACTTTCAGAATGTCCACGCCCTGTGAAATGGGATAGCAGCAGGAAAGTATGGAGTGTAAAAGACATTTCTGACTACAAATATAATGATGGTAAGATAAATCACAACTTCTATTTCTTCACTTTGGCTAATTTCTTTGAGTTTTCCCTTTCAACTTTTATGCGTGAAGGTGTTACCAATGCTTTCTTCCATCCTGTATGTTTTAAATTTAATATCCCAGGATGTTTAATAATTGTGTGAGTTTCTAGCATAAATGTTTCATGCTTTGGATTCAGAATTTATGACAAGCTTTGTCTTGTAACCTTTGGGAGTTTATACAACTATCTGTTTCTTTGCTACCAAATACATCTCTAAAGTTCTTGGGAAATTAAACTATAATAGCTTAACAACCTATCAAGGAGTTATAAGTTGTCATTAAAGTGATTTTGTTGCCAATATTCAAACAATAGATTATCTATTCTCATTCTCTTTCATGAAAATTCCTTCTCAGCTCTGTAAATCTTCAGGTAGCCTTTATCTGCTCACTTGATCTGCTAGAAATAACAACTAACTTTCCCTTTTGAATTTAAATTGATAATGATAAATTAGATAATGTTGTCTTAGACACCCCTAAAGGGAGAATGATCTCAGCTGCAATGCCTTTCATCATAGGTCTGTTTAATTATGTGCAACAAAATTTTATTCATTTATTTAAAAAAATTTTTTTTTTTAGTCAGTAAGTGTTATTTTCTATTTGCTTCTTTCTAGAAATCAAAGGAAATGACCACTCTTCTCTTCAAAATTTGTTTTTGTGACCTGGGCATCAGTGTTTTGGAAATGACCTATTTTCCATTACATTTCAGACAGATTCAGATCTGAGTTGTTGAAGCAGAAATATCATTATAGCGAATATTCTGCTCAATACCACAGATTTGATCTTAGCCACTTGAGCATGTCCTTCAGTGGCTGACAATATGTACATCTCTGATGATGAACAGGAATGGTGGAGCATCCTAGCCATGTGTTGAGAGGGATTCTTTAGGGTTTGAATAAATGTAATTGAAGGAAATATTAGCCATTTTTTAATACTTTATAGGGGTAAATAAATAGGAAATAACAGTTGCTACCCAAGGATAAAAATTGTGTTACACATTGTATTGTTACCTGAGGTTGAACAAATTCATAAAACTACTCATCAGTTTCCTGATAGTTTAGAATTATACCAACTAGTCAGTTTCTTCTATATGTGTGTGAGACAGAGAGAGAGAGAGAAAGAGTGGAGAGAGAGAGAGAGAGACAATGAGAGAGTTATGCTTACATACAGATTCATATCTGTACATACATACATACATATATCTTTTACTCTTTTATTAGTTTCAGCTCGAGAGCTGTGGCCATACTGGAGTGCCACCAACTGGTGTTGCTACATCTTCATTAATCCTCCTTTACTAGTTGGCATTTGGTGAATGAGGGAGTTTGATGTTGCTGCCTGCATTTCCCCTTCCTGCCATGAAGTTGGCTCATCTAGCACTATTGATAGTAGGAAATCCAATTTAGTTTGGAAGAGTCCCAAGCCATTGTAGTATCTGGCCTTGTATTTTGATAGCAGGGGATGGGATTTTAGGCACTGACTAGTCCTTCCAGGATCTTTCTGATTTATATTGCAGAATATCTTTCCTGCCTTCATTCCAGAGAGTAAAGTCTTAACTTCTTGATGCTTTCCCAGGAGCAAATTTGCTACATTAAGGATATCTTCTTCATGTAGCTTTGTTTGACTGCTTTGTGTTCCACTATTAATTTCCCTCTCTCTCTCTCTCTCTCTCTCTCTCTCTCTCTCTCACACATGCACACATATTACTACTGCCATAACTCAAGGTACAAACAACAGTTTCGTGCTAAAGCACTTATCAAGCATTAAGCCCTTCTGTAGTAATTTTAAGTGAACAAGAGTATATGTGCATAAGAATATATGTGTATATATATATATATATATATATATATATATATGTGTGTGTGTGTGTGTGTGTGTGTGTGGTGTGTGTGTGTGTGTGTGTATGTTTATGTGTGTATTTGGATGTTACCCTATCTTGAAATCACAGCTGGTTATAAATAAGTGGTGGTGGTGGTGGCAGTGGTGGTGGTGGTGGTGATGATGATGACGATGATGATGATGTATCTTAATTTTATGATTTTGACAGAAACCAAAAGTGTTCAGTTTAAAACAAATTCATTTGGAAAATTTGCCTTGATACAAGATTCTTATATTAACATGCCATTTCAATCTTGGGAGATAAGGCCAAGGGCTACCAACTGGGCAGTTTTCACCATTACAGCTGCTGTATTGGAAATTGTTATTGAAATCAAGGTGAGGCTTAAAAACAATTACTCTTTTACTCTTTTACTTGTTTCAGTCATTTGACTGTGGCCATGCTGGAGCACCGCCTTTAGTCGAGCAAATTTAGTTAGTTAGTTAGTTCTTTGGCTCAAAAAGCAAAAAGCAAGGCCATGTAGGGGGACATGGAGTTATGTACAGGGTGGTGTTCAGGTAAAGAGTTCAGGCCACTTGTGGTCAAGGGAGACTTTGAACCGAGCGGTCGTCGGCATCTTCACCATCTCGTCCGGCAGCTTATTCCACGGATCCGCAACCCGGACGGAGAAAGCCCCTCTCCTTCGATTGAGATGAAATCGTCGCAGATAGAGCTTTTTGGAATGACCCCGCAGCCAACACTCTGGAGCAGGAGTGAAGAACAGCTCTTTCGAGAGGTTACACTTTCCGCTTATGATGTTGTGAGCAAGGATGAGATCACCACGACGTCGTCGTTTTTCTAGAGAATAATGGTCGAGTGTCTTCAGCCTTTCTTCATAAGACGAATTCTTGAGACCAAGAACCATGCGGGTAGCCAGCTTCTGGACTCTTTCGAGATGCTGTGTGTCTTTGAGGAGATAAGGAGAAGAGGCTTGAATCCCGTACTCCAATATGGGTCTCACCAGCGTGATATAGAGCGGTAGAAATATGGCTGCTGTGAGCATTCCGAATGACCGTCGAATCAAGAACAGAACTCCGCATGCTTTGTTAGCAGCCTAGTACTTATTCTATCAGTCTCTTTTGCTGAACTGCTAAGTTACGGGGACGTAACCACACCAGCATCGGTTGTCAAGCGATGTTGGGGGGACAAACACAGACACACAAACATATACACTCACACATACATATATATACATATATATATATATATATATATATATATACATATATATGACAGGCTTCTTTCAGTTTCCATCTACCAAATCCACTCACAAGGCTTTAGTCGGCCCAAGGCTATAGTAGAAGACACTTGCCCAAGGTGCCATGCAGTGGGACTAAACCTGAAACCGTGTGGTTCACAAGCAAGCTACTTACCATACAGTCACTCCCACGCCTAAATTTGAACTCTCGTAATAGATACTTAATTAATTGATAACAATCAATATCATTACAATGTTAAAGCAATGAGCTGCCAGAATCCTTAGCACACTGGCTAAAATGCTTAGCAGTATTTTGTCCATCTTTATGTTTTGAGTTCAAATTCTGCCACTGTCAGCTTTGCCTTTCATTCTTTTGGGGTTGATAAAATAAGTACCAGTTGAGTGCTGGGTTCAATGTAATTGACTTACCCACTGCCCTAAAATTGCTGGCCTCACGCCAAAATTTGAAATCAATATTATAACAATATTAGTTAATGGTTCAAATCTTGCCTGTTTTTTGTTCTTCTGGTTTTGGGAAATTATATTGCTAACATATATTGATATGAATTTATATTATATACCAATTAAACAGTTGGAACTAGTAAAGGAATAAAATAATGCTAGCTATACTTGATGATAAGACAAGTTCCAATAATACACTGTTTTACTGAAATCTACAAATACTGACAATGTGTTGTCATAAAAAATCAACATTTAAGTTAGAAAGGTGACAGATGAAAAGATAGAATGGAGTGTGGGACTAATTGACTTCATAGCTTTTAGTTTCATTTTTTAATGCTCTGAGTTTAAATCTTGACAGTGTTAACTTCATCTTTTTTTCCTTTCAGTGTTTATAAAATATGTATTAAATTGCCTCTGTATAATCATACGTAATGCTGTCACATCACAAAAACAAATTAACTGCTGTATTCATCAGGTGATAGTATCTCCTAGCATACAGTGCTAACCCAAATATTCTGACTGTTTTATGATCAAACTGGCCAGACCACGCCTCTCACAGCTACCCATCAATGTCATTCTCAAAATAAACAATCACATCATTGAAATCTTAAAGGTATGAGATAATGCATGATTAATTCAAAACAATGTGAATAAATAACCATTATATTTGACTGAGTAATCTGAATGCTAAAAGGTTAAATAACACAAATATGTCTGAAGCTGGCAAAAATTGTCCAACAATGGTGGTGAGAATGCTAATTGCACATTTCTGCCTTTTCTTAGCAGTTCATTCTCCTTAGCAAGTAGATGCTAAAATAAAATCTATCATCACTTCATAACAATTTTCGTCTGCTACAGATATATCTATCTCACTTAACAGTGTGTCCATGAGAGATAATGTCTCCAAATGAATACTACAGTTAATATGGCTTCCTGTGACGTATTTGCATTAAGTATGATACACAGATAGCTATTTTAATCTAATACTGCTTCTGTAGTACATAATGAATTATAATGAACATTTCAATCTACCAAAGTCTCGAGAAGCACTGTGTCATTTTACCTTGACATCAGCAAACTTCAAGACCTTCACCACCTTCCTCTCTGTTCAATGTTTGGTATTACTCAACAACACCTTTTGTTGGTTTTCCAGTACCAGTGTCCAGTAGAGTACCATTGTGTCATGTCACACGGCCAAACTACTTCATTTTCTGCCTTTCGATACTGACTGCAGCTGATTCAACTAACTTTGCTCCTTACCTACATTTGTAGCTTTCTTTTAAAGTGAGAAATGACTACCAAAAAACAGGAGAAAACAAGTGTTGCAGAATAGATATAAACTCCCAGCAAATTCAGTTCACCCAGGGCTTTAAATCTTGTTTGTTGTCATTTCATTTTACTTTGAGCTAAACATCTTAAGATATAAATTCTCCTTCTGTATAATTCTGAGACATTGCATTTCTTTCATCTTTATCTTTTATCTTTTACCTCAGTCATTAGACTGTGGCCATGTTGGGGCACCGCCTTGAGGAATTTTAGTCAAGCTAATCAACCCCAGTACCTATTTTTCTTTTTAAACCTGGTACTTATTCTAGCAGTCTCTTTTGCTGAACTGCTAAGTTTCGAGGACATAAACACACCAACATTGGTTGTGAAGCAGTGGTGGAGGATAAACACAGAAACAAACACACACACATACACATTACAGGTTGCTTTCAGTTTCTGTCTACCAAATCCATACAGAAGGCTTTGGTTGACGCGAGGCTATAGTAGAAGACACTTGCCCAAGGTGCCATGCAATGGGAGTGAACCAGGAACCATGTGGTTGGAAAGCAAACTTCTTACCACACAGCCTATGCCTATCTTATGTAAGATATCAACACCATAGCATGTTGTTGGAACAGGAGACTGTCACACATTATTTTGAGATCAAACTATCCATCAGTTCATTTTGTTATTTATTCTTAAATATAAGTAAAATAAATATTAGAAAGGTTTTGTCAGTTTCTTTAACTATAAATATCCCCCTTACAAAGTTGTCAGTATTTTTGCTGTGGCTGTCCCTTTTGTATATGATGTAAGGAACCGAGGTAATTCTTTTGTTTTGTTTTTTTATTCTTTGAGTAGGTAGAATAATTGTATAGAAACTATATGACCGGTTGCAGTTACAACTGTTTACAACACTATGAAATGACTAACAGAGTCGAGAGCATTTCTAACATTAAACAAACAACAACACATATATAGAATATTTCTACGTAACAACTGGGCAGTACTCCAGTAGGGGCTGCTGCAAGGTATCAAAGAATTAACTCTTTAACAATAGAATTTATATTTAGATGCATTAGAAGAGGAGGTGGTGATGATAGTAGTGGTAGTGGTGGTGGTGGTGGTGGTGGTGGTGGTGCCAGCTGAAGCAGCAGCAGTGGTGGTGGTTGTTATTGTTGTTGTTGTTGTTGTTGAACTGTATTAGTTTTCAGCTGTAATTTGTGTTGTTTTCCACTTATGATAGGATGGAATGTGTTGTATTCTGAAACATCCTGAAGAAGGACTTTCTCAACTATTTGAAAAGTGGTACAAACCAAAAGAATTAATTAGAGTAGGTAAAATATTTCAAATATCCCAGTTTTTTTTGGTTGTATTTTTTTTGTTTTTTGAGACGAACTAAAAACAAGTTACCGCTATTTTATTGTGATTTAACAACTTCTTAATAGAGTTCCATTGTTACATGATTGCACAATAGAACTGCCAAATCCCTTTTGTTTTAATCATTTAGCATTTAAAACGGACAGATCAAGCCAAAATATTCAACCTATTTTATGTTCAAACTGGCTAGATCCAACCTCTCACACCAACCTTACAATGTCATTCTAAAATAAGCAATCACTTCATTGAAATCTCAAAGCTACAAAATGATACCTGATTAATTCAAAATAATGTGGATAAATAAGAATTACATTTGACAGAGTAATGTGAATGCTAAAGGGTTAAGCACTGGGACTGCTTGTACTCTGGCTTAGTTCTTAGTTCAGTGAAATCTAGAAATAATTAAATCATCAGGTTTGATCAAACCCGATAGTAGAGCATCAAATCAAACTGTTTAATTGATGAGCATTGCTTTATGTCTAAAGTTAACATTGGTCAATTTACTGTTTCGGTTAATACAACAAATATTAGTTGTTATTAAATAACTTTAGTCTGTCCTGCTTGAGCAGGCCTTGATTACAGAGATTGTTGATTAAAGCTGTGAAACCCCAGCAGATATAAACTCAAAATTTGCTCATTAACTGACCGTGTGTAATAAATCCTAATGAATTCAGACTGTCACAACATGAATTGAACAAAACTATTCTCTGTCTTGTCTTTACCACAGCCTCTATAAAAATATTCAGTCACATTAAATAAGGTTGGGTATCAAAACAATACTACCATTGTATATTCTACACCACTATGAGGTGTGTCTGTTAAAATTAACATAAAAACTGAACATCGTAAAAGCAGAGAATCTCTTTGCTTCTTTTCTTCAAACGATTTCCCTTATACTGTTCATACACTATTCCTAATGTTTTCTCCAGTTTTGAAATGTGTTCTGGAATGTGTTTTCAGTGGCAGCACACAGCTGTCATAGAATATTTTCTTCAATCATTTCTATTATCTGAAATTAGCAGCCTCTCATGGTGAATTTCAACTTCAGGAGCATGAAAAAATATCTGTGCGAGCTATATTAGAAAAGTAGGGTGGCTAGAGAATGAGAGCTGTCATGTATTTTGCTATAAAAATCTTGGATGAAGAATGGCACATGAAGAGGAACATTGCCAAGGTGCCACATTCAAGTTTTGTTTGCCCATACTTCATAGTGCTTCCTTTACATTGCTCCTTTCAAACACGTTGATGAGTAATATTCTTTCTTGTCAAAAAGGATTAAGTAATATTGGTTTCAAATTTTGGCACAAGGCCAGCAATTCTGGAGGAGGGAGTAAGTTGATTACATTGATCCCAGTGTTCAGCTGTTACTTATTTTATTGACCCCAAAAGGATGAAAAGCAAAGTCGCCCTCAGCAGAATTTGAACTCAGAACATAGAGACAGATGAAATGCTGCTAGGCATTTTGCCCAGCATGCTAACAGTTCCACCAGCTTGCTATCCAATACTTATGTAATATTATATACATATCTTTAAAGAAGACTATCTATCCCTAAAACAATGATAGAATACTGCTGTCTCAATACATATATTTCCACTTCTTTATCTAAGTACTTGTCTTTCACTGTTTCCTTCTTCATTGGCATCCTTAAATGTATTTAACACATGCACACATCTATGCCTATACACGCACATACATTTTGTTCTCATGACGGCCTGTCAATTATTCTGTATATATGACGCATACACAGACACATGTTATCACATCAATAGATCTCTTAATCATTCTTATGCAGTTGTGTCTCTTTCCACCTGGCATATATTTGTACTATTTAATCTCTCATTATTGTAACGGCTGTGTGATGTTGTACAAAAGTGCCATTCCTGTCACCTCACATTGCACAGCCCTTACAAATTAGTGACCCAACTTAGAATATGCATCCACAGCCATTAAAAGTGCTTTTTATGTGCTACTGGCACAGGAATTTTGCAAGCCAATCCTCTTCATTGAGGAGAGCTGCATTAATACTTCTGCTGTGGAGGACAGGTCAAATGTAACAGAAATATATGATTTGTACAGCTCTAAAATTGCTCAACTAATAACCTACTGTTTAAGATTTTAATGTAGAATTTTTCTTTTCCAGAGACTTACAGTGTGTGGAGTAACCATATTCCCTGCTGAAGATTCAACAAACTACGTTAGTATACAGGAAAAGGTAATTCAAAAAAGAGTTTTACTTCTTTTCTAACGATTTTAAAACATTCTTTGATATTCCTTTCTACTATGGTCACAAGGCCTGAAATTTTGTGGGAGGGGATCAGTCAATTACATCAACCCCCAGTGCTTAACTGGTACTTATTTTATCAATCTCAGAAGGATGAAATGCAAAATCAACCTCAGCAAAATTTCAACTCAAAGCTTAAAGACAGACGAAATACTGCTCAGCATTTTTCTCGTCTTGCAAATGATTCTTCCAGCTCTCTGCATTTCTTACATTCTTTAATAATTATGAAGAAAGACAATGAGTTGTTGTTTAGCTCCAGGTCATCTGTGATTATCAAACATATCTACAATCTAAAATATTTCAGACATGATCATCTAGTCTATTTTTATCAGGCTGATGAACTTTGAACTATACTATCCAGAAAATCCTTCCATTTGTAAGGGGTAATTTGACTAGGTCAAGTGTAGAATCTTCCTTGTTAGCTTGGAAGTGTTTTGGAAGAAATTAAATTGCAGATCACTTACATATAGTGTTGTTCCATCTCATCCAAAATCCACCAAAATCCATGTTGCCATTCCTCTTTTCAAAATTAAAGAAACTAGAATCATTTCAAATGATTCTACACATTCTAATGGAAAAAAAATCTGTGTTCTTAATGAAAAAAAAAAAAATAGTTGGATATATCATAAATTTCTGTATTAAATACAAGTTATTTAATAACCTGCCTTCACTTTTCCAAGTTTCAAAGTTCTATTTGAGCCACTTTTGCCTTTCATCCCTCTTGAGTTGATAAAATAAGTACAAATGGCAAAGCATAAACATGTGATCATGTTCACTTTGCATTAAAGAGGCTCCAGGTTCAATCCTACTGAGCAGTAGTTTGGGCATGTCTCTGCAGCGAGTGAAATTCGAAATGGAAATCGCATGGAAACCTTTTCTTAAGTTTAGCACCACTAAACTATTAGGTACCTTTGGAATAGCTCACAACTGCAAATATATGAACTAAGTTTCCATTCTGAGAATAATTCAACATTCTAATATACTACAATAACAACCACTGAGTTGTTTATTTCTGCCTCTTCCTCTGTCACCTCGGAAAAAAGTCATGGTTGTCATGGTTACTGTCCTTCCCTCCTCTTTAAGTAATTCTGGATTACCTTGAAAATGTTGTGTTAACAATATTAATTTAAATTATATTTTCTATATCTAAATATATCAATGCAATAGAAACAATTGTTAGCTTTGTATGGTGAATTAAAGATGTGATTTTCTCTACCTGTATTTTTGTTTATTATATATCATCATCATCGTTGTTCAACATCCTTTAAGTTCGTTTACAGGAAACCTTTTGAATATGCATATAAAAGCTCTTATCCTATTATGCTGGCTACAGCATGATCATGAATGCTATGGAGTGCACTGTAATCATCCCAGGAATACGGATTATGATCTTAAGAAACGTGTGATCTGTGGAAACACACATAGCAATGCATTCAGATGTTTATACGTTCCATTCAAGTATTACAATGGTCAACAAAATTCAAACTTTTTGCTGTCCCATGAACTAAAGAAAGTGAACTTTATAGTACTTTTAATGCAGATTTCGAATCTATTTTTAGGATTTTTCTATCAGGCATGGTTTTTATGTGACAGAATAATTAAATTATACAATAAATGTACTATATTAATACAGAAATAAGGCTGACAATTATAATTGATCAACAGAATTAATGAAAAATTCTGTCCCACAAACAAAAGTAGGTGAACTTAATAACATTTTATCTGCAGAATTCAAGTGTGTTTTTAGAATATTTTCTATAAGTCATCATGTTTCTGTGATAGCATATGTAAATTGTTGAAAAACTGTATTTCATGAATTCAAAATTCAGTATGATATTACTAGGAAAATTACCTTTAAAATGTAGAGGTGTATGATTTTCAAATGTATTTAGCGTCTGGAGTGTCCCTTTTTAGTGATCAACAATAATCAGCCAATATAGAAGACTTCCACTTTCCTTAATACTGGGTTTCCATGTTCAGAATGTCCTGGTGAAACCTCTCGCCATGCTTGTCACTGACAGCCCCAAAATTTGCAGTGAAAAAGTCCAAGTGAGAGTTCAAAAAGTGGATTTTTAGGCTCATGTTGCATCCCAAGATCTTGTATGATGTCAGTAGCTCTTTCACAATGTCAGAATAGTTCTCTCCTCTGTGGTTCCCCCAAAACTCACTGCAAACTTTCTTAACTGACAGCCATGAAACTTTTACAATATCATTGAGCTCTTCACCACACTCTTGGTCTCTTTTCAGCTCCCTAATCTGCAGCCCAACAAAAATACCGTCCTTGATTTTTGTGTCACTTACTCTTGGAGATTTTTTTTTTTCCAAATACATCAATCCATTGCCAGTTCTATCCATACCTTTGATGAAACTCTTCATCAACCCTAGATTAATATGCAAGGAAGGCGGGTAAATTTTCTCAGAAGCAGCAAGGGGAGGTTTGATGACATTCTTCTGTGCAGAAGTCAGAGATCGTTTTGGCCACACATTCTTTTCATAATGATTTTTTTATCCTGACTGTACAGGATATTGAGACAAAAAGTGGGAATAAGAGAAATTAGATGTAGTGTGTGCAAACGAGAAAACTGTGGTGGTATGGGGGTATGTGATGTGTATGGATGAGGGGAGCTGTATAAAGGACTACTGATTGCTTAATGTGGATGGAACCTGTGGAAGAGGGAAACTCAGGAAGATGTGGAACAAAGTAGTGAAGGCTGATCCTAAGATACTGATCCTCTCAGAACAAATAAGACAGATGACCGGCAACACACTTTGGTAAAGAAAAGCCTTGCATCCAAAGTGTCTCCATCAAGCTTTCTCTACCATCTCATCTCCTTATCATCCCTCCATCACTCTTCTAGTTAATATATTGTTCCACGGCAGTAATTAAATGAGAGCAGAACTACATATTTCATCCACTTCATGTGCTGCCAGTTAGGTCTCCTTGCCTCTACTTAATGACACCCATACCTCATTTTTAACTCTGTCTTATGTCATCTAACAATTTTGTTCACTAAAAAAATCCTATTTAGATATAGAGTATTGTGTGTGTGTGTACATACACACACATGCACGTGCACACACACACACATGTATATATATTTATAATGCTTGAATTACAGAGTTTTGTTAATGAAGAACGTTGTTACCACCAGATGGCACTGGTAGCATCATGCATGGCTTTTACATGGTCACGTTGGAATTATTCTGCTGAGAGAGACCAGTTAGTTTTACAAGGTATTGAATTACTTGAAGATGAAGAAGTATGTGATGTAAGTAGCTTTATAAACCAATATGAAATGTTTTCAGTTTCTTCTCAATGGTTTTAGTAATCAATGACGCCATCACCATTATTAATATTACAAATTAAATTTCTGTGCAAAACATTATAGTAGCAGGGAGGGCATGTATCCAGTTTTTGAAGCAAGTACCTGAATTGGTTTGATAAATCTAATAATTGTTATAGGGTGAACTCTCTGAGATGTGGAAGTAGATAGTCATAGAATATATTCCCATTTTTCCAGTTAGCTTGCAATGAAATTCCATGACTGGCTGCTGAAAAATACCAAATCTGTTCAGTACACATGGTAGTATATTGTTTTGTCATTATACATTCACTTTAGCATGTGTAGATCAATTAATGAGAGGTTGTTACATAGAATGAAGAACAAGGTCATTGATTTATAGCACTATAATTGTGAGCGCAATATGCTAGCTTGAGGCGGTGAGCTGGCAGAAACGTTAGCACACCAGGTGAAATGCTTAGCAGTATTTCGTCTGTCTTTACATTCTGAGTTCAAATTTCACCAAGATCGACTTTGCCTTTCATTCTTTCGGGGTCTATAAATCAAGTACTAGTTGCATACTGGGGTTGATCTAATCAATTGGCTCCTTCCCCAACATTTTTGGGGCTTGTGCTTAGAGTAGAAAAGAATATGCTAGCTTGTTGGCTCACTTTTAAATGTCCAATTTCTTTTGAGGGGAGACCTCATGTCATGCGTTTCTTAATGTTGTAGCATCTGAGTTTGCAAAAAGGCACCTATTATTATATTGCTGCTCTCTAGAATCATTTTTAAACAAATAATTTGAATTCTATAATTGTTCATCTCTCTTTTGAGTGAAGATGTTGTTTTAAACGTCTCTGATCTGAAAACATAAACTCAGTTTTATCATTTTTGTCTTATGCAGGATTGGGAGTTGTATTTAGTGTCCAAAACACATGTAATGAAACTGAAGCTTGATGAATTTGATGACGTATTTTCAGCGGAACAAGAGGAAGACTACGTGGTAAGATTATTTAAAAGAACTGGATACTTGTAGTCTTAGTTCATTCTTGAATATTGTTGCATTTAAGATATTTTGGAATGATTATTGTCATCATAAACTTTCTTGATCCAAGAAGTTATCCTGCTTACTTTAATTGCTTTCATTTCAGCTTCTAACATGGCCTCTCTGTGACTAGATTTAATGAAAATAACTAACATTTTCACCACAGTACCATTAGAGTTTTTCACTGATGGCGATTTGTCATCTCTTTCTCATTTGATATATTTGGTACTCCTTATCATTTGTCTTGCTCAAAGGATTTGCAGCTGAGAAAGAGATTTCTTGTTTTCTGTTCCTTGGCACAATTTTGAACTCCTTTTGTTGGATATTACAAAATGTGAAGTTTCACTTCAAGATGTTCCTGACCCTCAGTTGTTGATTGTGGGAGTCATTGGTTCACTTTTTGATCAAAGCCAACCCAGGTTGATATTTGATGATCAAGACCTTGGTGCTAGTCCTTTCTGCTGATTCTAGAAGATTGGTATTAGCCTTCTATTGCTCCAGTTAATACCTAGAGGTGAGTGAAGCTATGAGTAATGAAACCATCCATGCTGTTTGATGTGACATCGATAATGAGTCCATGTCCCATAAGCATAACGAACTGTATTGATAACCACTGCTCAGTACATGGACTGGTCAGTCGCAGTTATGAGTCTGAAGTTCTTGGAGACTCTTTGATAAAGCTTTCCGCAGACCGTATGGACTGCATATATCCATAGTTGATCACATTATTTATGGTTACATTTGAAGATAGAGCCAAAATATAGGAAGTAGAAGATCTATTCTATCAGTTTGTTGTTGATAGTTGTTCCAATGTTTTCTTGGTTGGACCTTGGAGGAGATTGGTACAGGTTGTGAATCTTGCTGATGTTAACTGTCTGGTTGTCATCTTCATAAGCTGAGATCCAAGAGTTACTCATTTGTTGACTGTGGGATACATTATGATTAGATGCAGCTTTATCATTCACAAATAGCATTTTTCATATGTTTTTAACGAGAATCAGACTTTGAAGAGTTCACCAATATACTACCTGGATTCTAGTTCTGTTTGTGAAGAAGTCTTATTTTCAACTATAGCTTAATGGATGAACAATACAGAGGTTGAGTAAGAAGAGAATTGTTGCTTCAACCAGTTTTGACTTTGATGGTGATGTTGATCTGTATGATAACACTAAACACTCCATGTTGTCATGAGAGGATCAGATCATGGCAAATAATTTTGCTAGAATGCCAAGGATCTGAAGTATTTTATGGTCAAACTGGAAAAAAGAAAAAAAAAAACAAATAAACCAATAACTTTTTCTTGCAGTTGACAAGTAGCAAAAATGTCACTGTGTTATGCCCAAACCAAAATCTGTTCTATGCCTCAAAGAGTACAGATTTGTAATGATATGATAGCTTTTATTCTACACTATCTGTGCATCATAAACCTATGTCAGCCAGCTTTGAATTCTTGTCATTTTAATTTATACTCCTGCATAATTTTGGAATGTTAAGATAAACAATTGAATTTCATGTCAAGAGGCATGTTGAACGATGTTCCTCAAAGTTTTGCTACCTAGTACTTCATATTGAACAAGATGCCGACATGGCTGTGTGGCAAGAAGTCCCATTGCATGTAATAGTAATAATAATAATCCATGGATGTCCATTGTATCCATGGACATATACTATATATACACTATGTTTCCTTTCCTCAATAAAATCAAAACCCCTTGTCTGATTTTCTTGAAATTTTTACAGGATGTTTAGGATTATGTATTCCATGTCTCGCGTACATTTAAAGCAGAACTGAAGAAAACCACGTTTATAGGATGTTTCTTTTTATTATGCAAGTTAACAAATATTATATAAACTACATGTAATGTGATTCACATCTAGAACAATACATAACCAGACCATTCATATATATGTAAATCTTCCACCATATAATTATATTTATAAACAATTATGTATATATTTTACACCTTTATATACGCCTCCTTTACCATCTGTAACTTTAAATATTCTCTCATCAACTGATTTTATCAATTTCTCAACAATCTCACTTTTAATATTACTTGCAGCTGTTTTTATTGCTTCCCATAGTAAATCCTTGTTTGGATATTGTTTACCATTGAATATACATCTTTTTTAATAATTGACCACAAATTCTCTATTAGGTATAGATCTGGAGATTGTGAGTGTGGGGGATTCCATTATCTTATGTTCTTTGAAGCCTTTCTTAGTTAAATGGTTAATAGTGAGTTTGGCAGAGTATGAAGGGGCATTATCATGCATAAATATGCTCTTTAACTTGAAACCTCATGATGTTGACTTGTACCAATGGAAGACATTGTCATCTAGAAACTTGCGATAATTTCCAGCATTTATTTTGATTCCATCAGCAACCTTACATGGACCTATAATGTCTCCTCCAACTATACCAGCCCAAAACATGATTCCTCCACCACCTTGCTCTCTTCTTAATCGTGTTGGTTGACTTTTCCCATGTAACACCCAGCCTCTTGTCCATCCATCAAGCTCCATCTAATGTTGCTCTGCACTTGTCAGTAAAAGTCTGTCTTCAGGTATCTTTTTTCCCACATCACTCTTTTTTTCTTTGTGTACTTTTCTTTAAACGAGGCAATTTGGCAAAATTTAAGACTTTGCCTATTTCTTTTAATATTCTGCAATGTTTTTTCCCTTTGTTAGAGGTTCTTGCTTCTTCAAAGATTTCTTTGCTGATTAACCCACTTTTCTTGCACATAATTATTTTGAGTTTCCTCTTATCTCTATTTGTGATGTTCTTGAATCCCATTTTCTTCCTTATTCTTACTCTCTCAGTGTTTCGTACCTGTTTTTTCAATCCCTGTTTAGCGTTTTAGAAATCACAGCTGTTGTATCCCCTTCTCCCAGTAGTTTCACAATTTCTTTCTTCTCCTTTGATGTTAAATCTTTACTTTGGCCCATTTCTATATTTCCTGTATTTGAAATTAAGAAAAACCATTTCAAAATCACACATCACATGGGGGGAAAGCAGTATCGTAACTTGCAGAATAAAAGGAAACACCATGTAAACGTATTTTCCTTCATTTCTGCTTTAAGTGTTCACTGATTTAGATGAGACATGGGACACATAAACCTACAAATCCTCTAAAAATTTTAAGAAAATCAGATGAGAGATATTGATTTTATTGAGGAATGATTGACCTGCATAACAAAAGGAAACATGGTGTGTGTGTGTGTGTGTGTGTGTCCTTGTGCCAGCATTTATCCGTCTTCCACCACTTGACAACCAGTGTTGGTATGTTTACATCCCTGTAACAGCTGTTTGGCAAAAGACTGATAGAATTAATACCAGGTTTAAAACAAGAATGTACTGAGGTTGATTCATTTGACTAAAAATTCTTTGAGGTGGTGCTCCAGCATGGCAGCAGTCTAATGACTGAAACAAGGTAAAAAAAAGCAAAAGGTCTCTTTAAATAGATCCAGTCATGTCAGAACACACAGCTTAAATTGATCCTGACAAGTCTAATTTTGGACAACTATTAAAATGTATCGATCAGAACTAGAGGAGAAGTTTCAAGTGTGGAAACAAGGATTAGAATCGAAGGGCCATAGAGTCAACCTAACCAAAACCAAAGTCCTAATAAGTAGTAAGGCAGGCAAACCACAAATCCCTTCAGGTAGTTGGCCCTGTTTGATCTGTAGAAAAGGCGTTGGTAGAAACTCTTATAAGATGTACCCAGTGTAAGCTATGGACACATAGGAGGTACAGCAATATCAAAGGAAGGCTAACTGGGAAGATAGTTTTTGTATGTGGCGGATGCTCGGGTGCAATAAACACTGAAAATGAGCAGAGAACAACTTCCCCCACATTCCAGGGAGAAAAACTAGAAGTAGTTGATAGCTTCCATTACCTAGGTGACCAAGTCAGTAGTTGGGGTGGGTGTGCTGAAAGTGTAGCTGCTAGAATAAGAATAGCCTGGGCAAAGTTCAGAGACCTCTTACCTCTGCTGGTGACAAATAGCCTCTCACTCAGAGTAAAAGGTAGACTGTATGATGCATGTGTGTGAACAGTCATGCTACATTGCAGTGAAACATGGGCTGTGACTGCTGAGGACATGCGTAAGCTCACAAGGAATGAAGCCAGCATGATCCAATGGATGTATAATGTCAGTGTGCATACTCGACAGAGTGTAAGTGCCTTGAGAGAAAAGTTGGACCTAAGAAGCATCAGATGTGGTGTGCAAGAGAGATGACTGCGCTGGTATGGTCGTGTTGCGTATGGATGAGGATAGCTGTGTGAAAAAGTGCCACACCCTAGCAATTGAGGGAACCTGTGGAAGAGGTAGACCCAGGAAGACCTGGGATGAAGTGGTGAAGCACGACCTTTGAACTTTAGGCTTCACCAAGGAAATGACTAGTGACCGAGACTTTTGGAAATATGCTGTGCTTGAGAAGACCCGGCAAGCCAAATGAGACCATAACTTTGTGGCCTATGCCAGGGGCGTAACCAGCCCACTTATACGTACCTTTACCTTCTTGGAACACTAAAACTCTGCTTGCGAAGACCTGTTGAGGCAAGTGAAATCAAAATCAAATTCGATGACTGGCATTCGTGCTAGCGGGGTACAAAGAGCACCATACGAGTGTGATCGTTGACAGAGCGGCTAGTGGCACATAAAAGGCACCATTCGAGTGTGATCTTTACCAGCATTGCCTTCCTGGCACCTGTGCCGGTGGCATGTGTAAAAGATTCGAGCAAGGTCGTTGCCAGTACCGCCTGACCGGCCCCGTGCTGGTGGCACATAAAAGCACCCACTACACTCTCAGAGTGGTTGGCATTAGGAAGGGCATCCAGCTGTAGAAACACTGCCAGATCAAGATTGAAGCCTGGTGCAGCCATCTGGTTCGCCAGCCCTCAGTCAAAATCGTCCAATCCATGCTAGCATGGAAAGCAGACCTTAAACGATGATGATGATGATTATTATTATTATTATTAACTGCAAAACTGCAATTTGTATGCTTTCTTTATGGAGTTAGATACAGAAGCAAAATAGCTCTGACCAATGATCGAAACCAATTAGCAATTTCAGCTGAATATGAAAATCATCAGATCCATTAAAAAGAAATAAGTAACATGTAAAAAGTATGTTTGGGTGAATATATAAAACAGTGGCAATGAAAGCAACTTTTGATATAATCACCAGAAAGATAGGGCTGAGTAGAAATAAATTTTAAATCCTGTCCTATTGGTGTAATAGCTTTATCTTATGGTTTGTTAATAGTTTGTACTTCATTGTTAAGTATAACTACTCTACATAAAGTTAAAGTTAAAATATTTCATGCATGGAGCATCAAAAAGCTAACAAGAGTTTTCTATTCTTTGTTTTTCTAAAAAAAAACAAAAATGCTGAATGATAATTAGTACACACTCCGTAAAACTGCATGAAAATATTGATATTGGTAAAAAGTCTGCTTCCCAACCACATGGTTCCAGTTTCAGTCCCACTGCATGGTACCTTGAGCAAGTTTCTCCTGCAAAGTCCTGAGGTGACCAAAGCTTAGTGAGTGGATTTAGTGGACAGAAACTGAAAGACGCCTGTTGTGTGTGAGGGTTGACAACCAGTGTTGGTTTGTTTATGTTTCTGTAACTTTGATTCATTTGACTAAAACCCTCTGAGAAGTTGCCCCAACATGGTTGGAGTCCAAAGACTGAAACAAGTAAAAAACAAAAGATAATTGTATTTCTGCTAACCTCAGAAGTTGAAATGAACCAGTTTACAAAGAAAAAAAAAAAGACTTTTCATGATCAAAATAGCCAAATGTAGAAAACTTGGATCTGTGGAAAGATAATTTTATTTCAAATTAAGGTTGGTTAATAATTGAGAATGACCGGTCGTGACAAGTATTTTTTGTATTCTTCTTATAAATTTTTCTCACCCCAATTAACGTTCACTAATTTTATTGTTTCCTTTTATTCAATGTTGGGAAAAGTCTAAATTTCTAAATAATTTTCTCTATTCTTAGTATTTCTCCAATTTTTACCACATGGTCAAGGGAAGTGGATCAGAGGAAGCTGTTGAACGCTTGAAGAAAACATCACCAGAGTTTAGGGACTGTGTGGAACATATGCTTACTGCAGCAAGAGTGTTAACATATTCATAACATTGACCAGCTAATGATTTGAAATGTTAAACAGATCAATATTATAGATGCAATAAAACCCCAAAAAATAATATACAGATTTAATTTTGTGAAAATGGAATGGTGTGATGCTTCCTTTCTCTTTCAGTTGTGGTTTGAAAAGATGACCGTTTCTTGTTTAATGGCTAATTACACTGGGGAACGAGGTTTCTGTTGTCCGGTGTTGGAGACATGTTTCCTAGTAATTTTGAGGTGCTGATTTCAAAAATGAAATCCAATTTGCTCTATCACATGAAGATTTTTTACAAACTCAAAAGTCCATTTTCCAACATTTCTAGTATTGTCACCATTTCTAAGGAGAGATTTGGTTTCATTAGATGCTGACCCATGTATGGATCTTAATATAACTTTGAAAACATACCTTTTCAGTATCACTTAAAGCAAATGCAACTACAAAAGTCACGATTTAAGTATCTTCAGTAAATAAAAGGCAAATAAAACTCAAGCAACTTTCACTATTTTCAATCTGACCAGTTTTAAATGCCATGACCATTACAGAAATGTTCTTTATATGATTAGATGTTAATAAACAATACATTTCTGTAGTCCTTGGCATCATGTCTCATATTTGTGACATCTGTCTGCAGATATGCCCACACTGTGCTTGATGTAGTGTGACTACTGGGTGAGACATGTTTTGTTGAACCATAACTATTTCGTATGAGAATCAGTATTTTGAATACACTCTTAATGTGAGGTCACATAGGTCAAGGTTACTTTTTGTCAAGCATTGTCAAAGAACTTCATGGCATGTATGCTCTTTGCCATCACAAATCTACATTTGCTTACTTTAATACTGTTGACAATTCTGAAAATACTTTTCCCGTGGTATGTCTTGTATTTCAAAAATATGTCCAGTTGCAAGAGAAGAAAATACAAAAACAACCCCAATGTCCACCAGTAGTCAGCCATCATGTTTGTATTCCACCCAACTTGATGCTTAATCTCAAGGGTTTCAATGTCTTAGTGAAATCTTTCTCTTTGCTCATCACTTTTTCCTCACCAGGCAAAGCTAGAAATTTTCTGCTTAAGCATTGCAGACACTCACCATTCCAGTGTTTCAACACATTTTACACAACATACGGAGTGTCTAGGCTTTGTCTTGGTCAACCAATTTTATGCCAAAGCAAGAAAGATAAGTTTTCTTCATAAAATTTGTAACTTTGTTTTGCTGCACAAATATAGCAGAAGACATTGGCATTGGTTTTGTATTTCCAAAAGTCTGTTATTAAACATTTTGTGTAATATATTTGTTAAAGAATAAAAAGAACTATTTGGTTTCTGTTAGTTTAATTTCAGTTTTGCATTTAGTGGCAAAATTGACATTTTTTTGGTAAAAAATGAATTCTTGTTTATCAAAAAACTTTGATGTGATAGAAAATTATTTCTGATGGTATTTCTGAAACCAGCACCACCTGATAAGGTAGAACTAATCTTAAAAAGGCAACCCAACTAAAAATGTTTTCAAAACGTTCCCCAGTGTTCGTCATCATTTAATGTCTGTTTTCCATGCTGGCATGGGTTGGACAGATTGACAGGAGCTGTCCAGACTCTAATTGTCTGCTGTGGCAGGATTTCGACAGCTGGAGGCTCTTCTTAATGCCAACACTTTACAGAGTGTGCCGGCTGCTTTTTACATGCTGGTGGTACCAGCCCTATTACCTATGGACAACCAATACAATTGTGCTTATTCAGCGAGTAAGCTGCAGAAACAAAAAACTTGACCTGATAGAAGAAAACGGACTGAAGTTTTGAAATCAGCAAATCAGTCAATTTTAGTGTAAAAGCAAACTCAACAGAAATTATGTTCAGAATTGTTCTCCTGTATTAATTAAGTATTCTTTAATATCCAGCTCATTAAGTGCATCTAATCACTCAATGGTTGCCAACTGTGTAGAGAGCCAACAAGAGACTTCTAGTAATATCCTTTTTTTTTGTTTTTGCAAGACAGAGCTGTGCAGTATTGACTGAATAAATCTTTGATCAAAGCTGACCTGAGCTAAATAACAACAACAACAGCACAGAATAGATTTGTAAAATGAAATAACTTACGAAAGAATGTTATTTTCCTTTTTATTTACAGATAAAGAAATTTCCAATTATCTAATTTTCCACAAACTGAATATAAGCTAGCACTGTGCAGCCTTATGCTACAATTGGTGGTGGCTGAGGTTCACTAAATTCACCAATCTGGTCATAGTAGTAAGAATACATTCGGAAAGGCTTCAGTTCAAACACGGCACGTTCTTCAATATGAGTCAGTTTCACCCCAAGGTCTTCTAATGTGGGGCAGCCTGTAATGACATCTGTGATGTGCTCCTAAAAAATACACCAATATTTTCAGTATTTTGCTTTTAGTCAAAAACTACTGTCATAACAATATAATATATAACATTCTTTTATGAAAGACATCTAGTCATAACAACAGTTAATGAAACAATATTAACATCTTATCATAAGAATTATAAGTTCACATCACTAGAATAAAAATAGGCTGGGCAAAGTTCAGAGAACTACTACATCTGTTAGTAAAGAATGAAAAGTAGATTGTATGATGTAATTATTTTAGGACTGTATTTAAACTGTATTCATTCGAGTGAAGTTACTTTGAAACTGTTTTGATGACTACAAAGGCCTAACACCAGAATGATGGAATTGAATAAGAAAATATCAAACTTACCCGCTCAAGCTTCTCAAAGTTCAAAAGAGGGTAACTGGGCATGTAAGAAAAAGCCCAAACTTTGGCTCTGTAATAAAATTCAGAAGAGTGTTGAATAAATAAACAAGAGTTCTTATACTGAAATATGGTATAAAAGAACATGTAAACAGTGTTACATAATAATATAAATATTTAAATATATACCTTTGACTTGGAGAAAGCCTTTGACAGGGTCCCCCAATCCCTTATCTGGTGGTCAATGCAGAAACTAGGGATAGATGAGTGGTTAGTAAGAGTTGTACAAGCCATGTACAGGGATACTGTTAGTAAGGTGAGGGTTGACGAGTACAGTGAAGAATTCTGGGTAGGGGTCCACCAAGGATCAATCCTCAGCCCCCTCTCATTCATCATAATCCTCCAGGTAATAACAGAGGAATTCAAGACAGGATGCCCCTAGGAGCTTCTCTATGCTGATGACCTTGCTCTAGTAGCTGAATCACTATCAGAACTAGAGACGTTTCAGGTGTGTAAGCAAGGATTACAATCAAAGGGCCTTAGAGTCAATTTAGCAAAAGCCAAAGTCTTAATAAGAAGGAAGGCAGACAAACCACAAATCCCTTCAGGTAGATAGCCCTGCTCAATCTGTAGAAAAGGCGTAGGTAGAAACTCCATAAGATGAACCTGGTGTAAGCTATGGTCACATAAGATGTACAACAATATCAAAGGAAGGCTACCTGGGAAGATAGTTTTTGTGTGTAGCAAATGCTCAGGGGCAATAAATACTGAAAATGTGCAGAAAACAACTTCCGTCACATTCGAGGGGGAAAAACTAGAAGTAGTTGATAGCTTCCATTACCTAGATGACCAAGTCAGTAGCAGGGATGGATACTCTGAGAGTGTAGCTGCAAAGAATAAGAATAACCTGGGCAAAGTTCAGAGAGCCCCTACCCCTGCTAATGACAAATGGCCTCTTGCTCAGAGTAAAAAGTAGACTGTTTGATGCATGTGAGCAAACAGCCATGCGTAAGCTTGCAAGGAATGAAGCTAGTATGCTCCACTGGATGTGTAATGTCAGTGTGCATACACAATAGAGTGTAAGCACCCTGAGAGAAAACTTGGACATAAGAAGCATTAGATGTGGTGTGCAAGAGAGATGACTGCGCTGGTATGGTCATGTGTTGCGTATGGATGAGGACAGCTGTGTGAAAAAGTGTCACACCCTAGCAGTAGAGAGAACCTGTGGAAGAGGTAGACCCAGGAAGACCTGGGATGAGGTGATGAAGCATGACCTTCAAATGGTGGGCCTCACTGAGGCAATGACAAGTGACTGAGACCTTTGGAGATATGCTGTGCTTGAGAAGACCTGGCAAGCCAAGTGAGACTGTAACCATGGCCAATGCCAGTGCAGCATAACTAGCCCATTTAAGAGTACCCTTCAATTATTGGGCAATAAACTGCACTTGCGAAGACCTGTTGAGGCAAGTGAAATCATGGCCGATGACAGTACTGCCTGAGTGGCACCCGTGCTGAAGGCATGTAAAAAGCACCATTTGAGTGTGGTCGATGCCAATGCTGTCTGACTGGCCCCATGCTTGTGGCACATAAAAAGCACCATTTGAGTGTGATCATTGTCAGTGCCGCCTGACTGGCTCCCATGCCAGTGGCACGTAAAAAGCATTATTCAAGTGTGGTCAATGCCAGTACCGCCTGACTAGCCCTCATGCTTGTGGCATGTAAAAAGCACCCTCTACACTCTCGGAGTGGTTGGCTTTAGAAAGGGCATCCAGCTGTAGAAACTTCGCCAAATCGGACTGGCGCCTGGTGCAGCCTTCTGGCTTGCCAGTCCTCAGTCAAACTGTTCAACCCATGCTTAGCATTGAAAGCGGACGTTAAATAATGATGTTGGCTTTTAATGCTCATGAACAAACAAAAAGCACTCAGTATTGGATACAGAGCATATTCAATTTGGTTAGCCAGAACCAAAATTAGTTAACATTTAGTTAACTACTAACCATTTTAACTGGGGGCAAACAACAAATAAGATGGACAGAAAAATTATCTGATTGAATAACAGAAAACGTGTGTTGGTGTGATAAATACGGAGTAAGGGGGATAACTCTAGTATAGGTATAATGAAAGTGAGTTAAGAATTGGATTATTAAAGGGAACGACATTATTAGTGAGTTTCCTTAACCCTTTAGCATTTACACCAACCATATCTGGCACAAATATCCTGTTTTATATCCAAACTGACGGAATCTGGCCTCTCACACCTACCTTACAATGCCATTCTAAGACTAAATAATCACATCACCAAAATCTTGAACTTACAAGACAATGTAAGATCAATTCAAAACTGAATGAATAATCATTACATTTAATAGAGTAATATAAATACTAAAAGTTCCTTCACAGCCACACATTCTCATTTTTCATTCCCTTCACTTATTGCATTCCCACTGATGCATACAAGGAGCCAATGCAGGATGTGTTTTATAACACTCCTAGATATGAGTGAATGGAGATTGGATACAATAAGGCAAAAGAAGATATAATGAAACAGGAGTACCATGGAAAGTAGTAAGGATTTATATGGAATACTTTGAGAATTTGGCTTTAGGATCAACACCACTAAAACCAACCCTATGGCTGTGATACCCCACCAGGAAGATGTCCAAGTGCTGATAAATCATGTGAACTCAATACAACCATCCATACAGTTCACAATGGAAAAGGAAAAAGACAATCAGCTGGCATTCCTGGATGTATTAATAACATGCACCAAGTATGGATTCAGGACATCCATATACTGCAAGCTGACCTTTACTGGACGATACCTCAGCTTCAATTCCCACCATCCATAGAGTGTAAAGAGAGGGATTGCTCAGTGCCTAAAACATTGTGCAAAGAATGTAAGTAGTGATCGTGATACACACCACGAGGAAATGATCAAGCTCAATAACAATCTGTTAAGCAACAACTACCCCAAAAGTATAATATCCACTCTAATTATGAAAAGGAGAGAAGATGAGGCCAAAAAACTGTCCACAGTCTGTCTACTCTATGTGAAAGGCCTCTCCAAAAAGATACAAAAGATATGCAGCCCATATGACATCAGGACAGTATTCAAGAGTAATACAACACTTCGCGAATATCTCCTTCGAGTAAAACCACCAATAGAAGAGAACATGATCAAACACTGCGCATACTCCATCCCATGCAGTTGTGGTAGGTTATACAAAGGCGAAACATGCGGCCCCCTCAAAATAAGGGTAGACTCAAGGAGATATTAATAAATCGGGTATAGCTGATCATGTATAGGAAAATGGAGATCAACTCCCCCTGTGGGATGAAGTTAAAATAATAGAGAACACTAGTAGCAAATGGGAATTAGTATTAAGGAAGGACAGGAAAATGTTAGATTTATAAGCCCTAAAATTCACTCCATAATTTTCCAGGGGCATATGGCATAGTGGTTAAGAGTACGGGCTACTAACCCCAAGATTCCAAGTTCAATTCCATGCAGTGACCTGTAATAATAATAACATTGAAAAATACCTTAGGTTCGAAATTTCCCCAAGACACCTGATGAAGGCTGGAGGGTGTATCAGCCAAAACATTATGTTAACAACAAACAAGATGAGGACAAATATCTGTCAAATGTAAATAATGTAAACAATGAACATCAACTAAGTATTACTGAAATTTTACCATATTTTTTTTTGGGGGGGGGGGGGTCTTTTTCATTTTATCAAAATTTGCTTTCAAAAATAGCTTCTAATCATTTTCGAGAGACAACTTAGACAATGGTTTAATCAATGAATCAATGACAGACAAGGCTTTGGAGACAACGACAAGAGCAATATATTTATTTTTTCCCCATGCATGATCATGTCTGACTTGTTTGATTTTTTTGTTTTTTTATATCAAGTGCACTTCAATGAAATATTACCTGAACACCTTACAGGTGCTGGTGATCTAGAAATAAAACAGCTCGTTGAATATTTTTTCTAGACTTTCCATTGAGTTTTCAACAGTACTATCACCCAACAAAGTGATTTATATATGTGGAATAAACAGAAGCCAACAACTTTGTTCCTACAAATGATAAAATTTATGCATACCTGGGTATGTTGTTTTCAATAAGAGTTACAGCTTACCTTTAGGTGCAATAATGAATAATCTACTAAACCTCAGGAAAAAACAAATTTTGTTTGTGCTGTTTGTATTTCCATGTCTATTACTAAATGCGTTAATCACCATCATCCTTTTTAGTGCATATTTTTAATTATTATGAGATTAATGAACAATCACACATGCATGTTATTTTTAACACAAATGATAGCTTACATCAAAAGTTTTTCTCCCACACTATCACTAATTTTCACAAAAATCTGACCACAAATAAAGCACTATAAGCAACTGAATAAACAAATACTTTTTAAGGTATTTTCTGCTCAATCATTACAGACAAGACTAAGCCTTTGATTTAGAAAATTTTCAGCATCATCATCATTGCTTTAATGTACACTTTTCCATGCTTGCATGGATCAAGAGAACATTGAGGCAGTGGTTTTCTGTGCCCAGATACTCATCCTGTTGCTAAAAGCCCACCGATTTCCCAGAGAGGTAATAATCTCACAGTCTAACAAAATCCCAAGCATATTTACGTAGGAAACTGGAAATAACATTGTTTAAGGAGCCTTTTGTTTACATCCTTTTGCAGTAGTCTGCATGACAATGACATTATTTACATACCAGTGAACATGAGGGAAATACAAGCTCACTTACACAAATTCACACATACACGCGAGCTCCTTCAGTTTTCATCAACTGAATCCATTCACAAGGCTATGGTCATCTTTGGGCTATAGTAGAAGACATTTGCCCAAGGTACCATCACATGGTTAAGAAGTGAACTTAGCTACACCTGTATGAAAGTTACAGTGAATAAGCCTCAGTCGCCAGGGGCTCGTAATTGACTTACATATAACCCAAAGCTGCTCAGTTAAAGAGGTGGGCAATTCAAATCCCTTATTCATATAAAAAAACAGTAGCTACGATATTCAAAGACTCTCAGATAGTTGACAGACAACAGATGAACTTTCTAATTAAACAAAGTTGGCTTTTAAACCAGAAACAAAAATGCTAACATTCCAGTTTGGTCAACTTTTCTAAAATAAAATGTGACATCATCATTTTCACCAGCATCTTGGCTGTTATTGTCATCTACATTATCATCAACTCTTTTTCCCACTTACTGAGAGTGCCCTAACTTACACTTGCAATCCACTGTAGGCTTAGCAACAATGTGACAGCTTGCAACTATCTGTGGTCTCAAGAATTTGCGGGTGTGGAATGGCTTATATTGGACGGCAGAACATTAAGGCTGTAAAAACTGTGCACTCATACTAGACAGAGAAAGAGGAATACAACTTACAAGAAGACTGGAGATATTGGAATTCTCTTGTATCCTCTCCATCGTAGAATATTATAAAAATAATCCATTAAATCAGAAAGATAATAACGATTGGGACTGAAAAGAAAAAAATGTGAAAATAGAATTTATTAATAAATAGATACAGTATCTGATGAGTGAGAATGCCAAAAGATATCTTTTAACAAAATCTAGCAATGGTTTATGATTCCTGAAGAAAGATGAAATTCAATTTATAATCTGTTTAGGACTTGAAGGTTATTGCGAGAAAGCTTTTATCAACATCATTATCATTTAATGCCTGTTTTCCATACAGGCATGGGTTATCCAGCTTAACCAAGGCTGGTAAGCTAGAGAGCTGCACCAAGCTCCAGTCATCTGTTTTCCCTTGGTTTCTGTGGCTGGATGCCTTTTCTAATGCCAGCCACCTTACAAAGTGCACTGGGTGTCTTTTACATGACACTGGCATGGGAGCCCTTTTTTGTGTCACTGGTACAGGTGCCTTTTGCATGTCCTTATAATATATTATAGAATTTGCTTATCTAGAAGTATAAACTACATAAACAGAACACAACACCTCAGTGATGCAGGACAGAATTGGTGGTAGGAAGATGTGATGTAGTAGGAGTGGTGGGAAGAAGTATAGCAGTGGAGAAGATATGATGTACAAGATGAGGAGAATGTGATGGAGTGAAGGGAAATGTGATACAATAGTGCAGAAAATGTTACGGAGTTCATATACTGGAATTGTGATAAAAAATTATGAATATTTCTTTCTTCTGTCAAAGACAGAAATTTCAAACATGATGAAGTGGGGAGACAGTTAAAATACTGGACAAGGGATCAAAAATTCAGCCATAACCATTGAGGTGTGTTCCTAGTTAAGACATTGTTGGCTTGCTTTAGTCTGCATTTCAGTCAAGTGCTTAGCAGAAAGGTAAAATATTTGTCTAACTGGTTACAGGTAAATTTACAAAATATAATACAAAGAATCTGAGCAGAGAAAGGAGGCAAATAATTTGAATAATAACGTAAAGTGTGAGCAACACACCCAATGGCTTCATAGGTCTGTCCAATTGAAGCTGGATCTTTTATGGCATTCATGATACCTTCAGCTACATCAGATACCTGTAAAGAGAGAGACAAAACATGTAGGAAAATAATTAGGACAATATTTATACAAATAGGAAAGGCACATTTAGTTATATACAAAGATCTGAATCAAGAATTTATGCAAAGGTGCAGGTGTGGCTGTGGTAAGAAGCTTGCTTCTCAAACACATGGTTCAGGTTCAATTCCACTACTTGGCACCTTGGGCAAGTGTCTTCTACTAAAGCCTCAGGCTGACCAAAGCCTTGTGAGTGGATATGGTAGATGGAAACTGAAAGAAGCTCATATATATGTATTTGTGTGTGTGTGTGTGTGTATGTGTTTGTGTTTATGTCCCCATAACTTAGCAGTTCAGCAAAAGAGGCCAATAGAATAAGTACTAGGCTTAAAAAAAAAGGAAGTTCTGGGGTTGATCATTCAACTAAAACCCTTCAAGGCAGTGACCCCAGCATGGCCACAATCAAATGACTAAAAAAAGTAAAAGGTAAATGGAATGTCTGAAATTTTAGAACTATCCAGCCCAACGTAATAAATTATTCTTATTCCTATCTTTAAAATTCATTCATTCTACAGTCATTTTAAAAATTTTGCTTCATCATCTTGGAATATACTCTTTATCCATCAGTTTCTGCTTTAACAAACCAACAAATATGAATCAAATGTATATTTAGGCAATGAATCATCATCATCATTTAATGTCCATTGCACATCTTAGCATGAGTTGGACGGTTTGACCAGTGCTAGCAAGCTGGAAAGCTGTAGCAGACCCAAGTGTCTGATTTGGCATGGCTTCTACAGCTGGATGCCCTTCCTAATGCTAACCACTC
This sequence comes from Octopus sinensis, assembly GCF_006345805.1. Lineage (NCBI taxonomy): Eukaryota > Metazoa > Mollusca > Cephalopoda > Octopoda > Octopodidae > Octopus > Octopus sinensis. The sequence goes on along the minus strand of NC_043009.1, from coordinate 16,905,947 downwards.
CAAAAGAGTAATGGGTGTTTTTACATGCCACTAGCACATGCCACTAGCAAATTTCATTTGCATGAAATCAGTATCTGCCTCGACTGCAATTCGACTTGGCTTGATGGGTCTTCTCAAGCAGGACATAATGCCAAAGGTCTTGGTCATTTGTCATTGCCTCCGTAGGGCCCAACACTCGAAAGGAACTTTTCACATGCCACCGGCATTAGCCATTTTGACTCCATGAGGCCCAATGCTTGAAAAGTGCTCTTTGTGTGCCACTAGCACGGGTGCCAGTTATATGACACCAGCATCAGACACAAGTTCCCCCCACAGTTAGAGATCTTTACACAGCTATCCTTGTCCATATGCATCACATGACCATAGCAGCAGTCATCTTTCTTGCACACCACACCTGATGCCTCTTATGCCCAACTTTTCTCTCTCAAGATGCTTACACTCTATTGAACAGACACACTGATACTGTACATCCAGCAAAGCATACTGGCTTCGTTTCTTTCAAGCCTACACACATCCTCAGCTGTCATAGACTATGTTTCACTGCTGTGTAGCATAGCTGTTAGCACACAGACATCATACAATTTTTCACTTTGAGCGAGAGGCCTTTTGCTGCCAGCAGAGCTAGGAGCTCTCTGAACTTTGCCCAGCCTATTCTTATTCTTACAGCTATGCTCTCTGAGCATTCACCTCCACTACTAATTTGGTCACCTAGATAACAGAAGCAATCTACTACTGCTAGCTTAAACCCCTGGCAGTTGATGGAGTCTATTTTCTGTACATTTTCTGTGTTTATTGTACCTGTGTATCTGCCAAACTCAAAAGCTATTTTCCCTGTTAACCTTCCTCTGATATTGCTGCACCTCTTATGTGTCCAAAGCTTACAGCAGGTACATCTTATGGAGTTTCTAACTACGCCTTTTCTACAGATCGAGCAGGGCCATCTGCCTGAAAGGATTTGTAATTTGTCTGCCTTCCTACTTACAAAGACTTTGGTTTTTTCTTGTCAACTAAGGCCCTTCGATTCTAGACCTTGCTTCCATACCTGGAACTTCTTTAGTTTTGGTAATGATCCTGCTATAAGAACAATGTTATCAGTACAGAGGAGCTCCCAGGGGCAACCTGTCTTAAATTTCTCTGTTATTGCCTGAAGGACTATGATGAACAAGTCGGGGCTGAGGATCAATCCTTGATGAAGCCCTACTTGTACCCTGAATTCTTTGCTATACTTGTTGCCAGCCCTCACCTTACTGGTAGCATCCCTGTACAATGGCTTGTACAGCTCTCACCAACCACTTGTCTATTAGTAGTTTCTACATTGACTACTAAATAAGGGATCAGGTAACTCTGTCAAGGGCTTTCTCCAAGTCAATAAAAGCCAAGTACAGAGGTTTATCTTTGGCTATGTATTTCTCATGCAGCTGAATTACCAGAAATATAGCATCAGTGGTGCTTCTCCCTGGCACAAAACCAAACTGCATCTCATCTAGGCTAACTCTCTCCTTGATTAGTTGGGCTATGACCCTCTCCATAACTTTCATCACCTGATCCAACAATTTGATACCTCTGTAATTATTTCTAAGGTATCACCTTTATCTTTGTAGCAGTTGACTATGGGTATGACTCCTTCGTGAACCATCTGATTTACAAAACAGATGACTAGACCATAACACACACTGCCAGATATTTTAAGCATTTCAGTGGTGATTCCTGATGGGCTGGGGATTTTCCTTGTCTTCTTATCCTTAATTGCTTTATCTACCAAGTTACTGTTAATTTGGATAGCTGGTCCCTCAGTTGGGTTACCATTTAGTAGACTCTTCTCTCCCATTCATTCTCCACATTCAACAGTCTTTCATAATGGCTTCTCCAAGCCTCTTTCTTTGCAGAATCATTAAATGCAAGTGCACCATCATCCATGTGGACACATTTCTCTCCTATGACATTACAATTTTCTCTCACACAGTTTCTTGCAATCCGAAACACTTCAAATCTTTAGTCCTCAAGTCACTGAACATGGGAAAACTTTTTTTCTGCTTCTCCTTTGGCTAGATATACCTGTCTCCTAGTTTAGACTTAATTCACTCTGAACAACAAGTCACAAAGAGAGCCATAAGAATTTCATATCTGGCTCTGTTCTGAATTACTTGGTTCCATCAGAAACTGGTCCTTCCTCCTCAACTATGTCACTAGGCTGTCTTCAGACTTCTTGTCAACACAAAACCATAAGACTTAACCTTTTGGGTTTGTGTCCTTATTCCATTGATATAAGGGGCATCATCTACTACTTTTGATACAACTTATCCTCAAGACATTCCTGACATTCTAGTTCTGGATGGAATTAGCAATCTTTCATCTGTTACTGTCATCATATTTCCCAACCATGCAGAATGCTCAGATATACTGGACGGTAAATGTATATTTCTGAAACAAAATATGCATTTGCCTTCCAGTTACACTTTATAGCCAGACTTTTTATACTCAATGAAATATCTTTTGGTCTTGAATCTTTCTTTGTTTATTGTGGACCCTATATCCAAATTCTCTGCATCTTCATCCGCTTACCATTTACAGTTATCAAATGTGTTCGTAACTCCAGATAAGCTATTCTTTACAAAAACTAAAAAAATCATATTTCATGAGAATAAACATGTGTACTGTATGGACAATGGTTTCTATCAGATGCCATGCAATAGATATATCACTATTAGACAGACTGTTTATAACAGATATGAAACTGGTTGCTATGTAAAACAAGACATGTATGCAAGTGTATTTAGTAATAAATTCATATACTTATATACAAGATCATTTTGTATGTAGATGTGAAATGTAACAGCATTATATTATTTATATTGCATGCAATATTTGGAAAACCACATCAGGTCTCAAAAGATTAATATCGTGCAGAAGTAAATCTATATAAAAGGTTTCTACAAGATATCACAGTACAATCTATGTGTGTGTGTGTGTGTGTGTGTATGTATATATAATTAAAATTTAAGTGGCAGCATTACACCTGAATGTATGACAGAAGCAAAATGTATTTGTGGTCTTTGCGCAGAATCAAATACCCATATCTTACATTGAACAAGGGCAATGAATTTAAGAATTTTAATTTTGAATTAAGAGGTTTTAGGTTTTCTGCACAAAGCAAATAACAGTAAAAATTCATGGGAGATACTGTGTAGACCTATTCTGTTGTGTAACAACAAATATTGTAGTATAGATATGCTGCACACACAAAAAAAGATTCCAAAACTCTTCAAAATATTATTAAATACAGATATTGTGTAAAATATTTCCAACATCATCAAAGTGAATGCAAAACTTACAAACACAGGTGCTTTGATTGTTTCAGTGCCTTTCTTCCATAACGGGAGATGCCCCCTACCACGACGCCCTACATGAACAAACAAAAAACATAGCATTACTTCATTGATAGTAATCATAAAATTAGAAGACGACAAAGTAACAATAGGTGTGAGGAGGGGAGCAAAGTACTTGAGATTTAGTAAATAATATTAAGGAACAAAGGAGAAGACATACAGAAGGTGTAAAAACAGTGTCATCAGGTATAAAGAAACATTATTTCTGAATCAAAATAAAACATCTTACTTACACCCACTAGCGTAATAACGTAAGAATCGATCTTCAGAGCCATATATATCCGAAGGACGGAAGATGGTTGCATCAGGAAATTCTTCACGTACTGCTAACTCCCCTTCATGCTGAATGAAAAATAAGAATCAATCATGAAGACTGTGAAGAATTGCTACAAGAGTGGTATTTGAAGCAAATTATAATTGTTTTGCAGGATAAAGGTGATAACATCCAAACACCTAGAATTCAGTATCTTACTTGGGTAATAAACATCTTCTAAACCAGTGGTTCCCCACCTGTGGTCCACAAAAGTAGTACTGGTGGTCCATGAACTAAAGTCAAAATTTTATACATATATATACACAAACACACACACAAAAGGATAAGCCCATTAAAAGGGGTCCTTGGTATTGAAAAGGTTGGGAACCACTGTTCTAAACCATTAGGTAAAAAGAGACCAAATAAAAACTTGCAGTAACCCTGAAGAGGTAACCGAAGGATTAAGTAAATAAAGACACGTGTTCAGTCCCTGTTATGACAATGTGTACTCATGGAGCACTCTCTGGCCTACACAATGTTAACTCTGGTGTGCTCCTGGGTTGGGCTTTGTCCCTCACACTCTTCCTCAATGATCCACATGCTGTTACCTCCAACAAAGGTACACTTCGGTACAGATGGTAGCACCTCCCATATTTGGCTAACCTGTCTCACTAGAGTGTTATCTACATACAACCTAGACATCATGAAGCCAAATCTGTATCGACTCCTTGAACAAAGATTCCAAGGACATCTTCCATTGAGATCAATATGATGCTTGTCTCCTTCATCAGTAAGCAAAAACACTATCACAATAGAGCAGAGTCCAAAGTGACCAGTGATGAGTAGGTTAGTGGTGGACCATGTCAATATCGAACTCTTTTCTTACACAAGAGTTCATGGAATTATCTGATTTTGCTGAATTCCTTGACTGAAGCAAATAATGGAAAATGGATAAAGCAATTGTCATAAACAGTATACAGCAGTCAGAAATACTAACCTTGGATTTTAAGAACTCGGATCCTGTCTTCATAAAAATTTTTTGAGGATCTGGGCTAGCATTAAGAGAGGAGAAATGGATGAGTCTTTCTACACCACACTCCCTGGCAAGACGAGCAATTCTGCGAGCACCATCAACATGGACATCATTGAATTTAAAGTTCCTGAAAGCACAAAGGTGAATAACAGCCAGTGAGACAATGGCATCGTTATATCTTATATTTTTGATTGCAATGGCTACAACTGTTATAACATTCACTGCTGCGGTAACAATCATGATTAACACTATTATGGTCGTGGGTACTATTATGAACGGAGATGTTCATTGGCATGGTTACTACTATTATCTCTGTTTTTGCCTACATGTTTTTCACCACTCTGATTACCATTACAGTATATTTCATGGTCAAGGTTACCACTACTTTGTTTCACTGATGTTTACTACAGGCCTTGGTAATCTAACAAGTACCTCATGGTTATTACTAGAAGCAACAACATAGCTTCCTACACACATGACATTACACAATATCTCTGTTTAAAGTTGGCTTTGTGTTGTCAATTGTTTTATTTTGGTCTCCTCACATCCCAACAAATATTTCTCTTAACTTAATATCACTTATAGTGGGTACCAGCCAGTTGTAAGCATTTCAATATTTTGCATTGGTAACAGAATCATAGCATATGCTGAATTCTAAAATGGTTCAAAGATCGAACCATTATAAGACCCAGCATAATGGCAATACAGATTTGTACTTGGCTTGTCATCTTCTTATAACTCTTCAGTCAAGAAAACCTCTCCTCTTTCTTATTTTATCAAATGTAAGAAAATATATCCACCTGGAATTGATACAGGCAACAATGATGAGAAACATACTGGAAAATTATAGTAAAGTCATAGATGTGGCTGTGTGGTAAAAAGCTTGCTTCCCAATCACATGGTTCTGGGTTCAGTTACACTGCAAGGCACCTTGGGCAAGAGTCTTCAACTACAGCCTCAGGCTGACCATAGCCTTGTGAGAGTATTTGGTAGACGGAAACTGAAAGAAGCTTGTTGTGTATGAAGTGTGTGTGTGTCTGTGTTTGTCCCCCAGTACGGCTTGAGAATTGGCGTTGGTGTGTTTATGTCGCTGTAACTTAGTGGTTCAGCAAAAAGAGCCAATAGAATAGGTACCAGGCTTAACAAGAAATGAGTCCTGGGGTTGATTTATTTCCCTGAAAACCTCATGCCCCAGCATGGCAGCACTCTAATAACTGAAACATGTAAAAGATAATATCACAAGTGCCTACAAGAGAGGTATCAATGATTTTCGAACAATCTCATTTACAAAATTCCTACATTTCTGTCCAACTAATTAGCAATGGTATAAAGTAAACATTAATCATATTATCCTCACCCTACTATCTTTACCCCCTGTTTCAAGATGACTAAAACACAGCATTGTATAGTAAAAAGACCCCCTTTGGTCATCCACTGATATTGTCCAAGGAAAAGGCAAAGGTGATACAACTTGGCACCAGTAATGTTGAACTGGAACATAAAATAAAGTGTCTTGCTCAAGAACACAACATACTTCCAGGTCCGGGATTCAGACTCACAACCTCATGATGGTAAACCTGATGTTTTAACCACTCAGCCATTATACTGTAGACAATGGCTATTTTTTAACATGACGATGAAAAGAAAGCAGGGAAGTTGAAAGTAGAAATGATAGAAAGAGATATTGAGAAAGATGACAGACAACACTAAAACAGCTGAAGTGTAGAAGCTTATACCCTTACAGAACACAAATTATATTAGAAACATTAGTTTAGATACATACCTTGTTTCCCAGTCACGACCGACCATATTGATGACAACATTAGAATACTTCATGACTTTTTGGATAGACTCATCATCCCTCAAGTTGTATGGCTACCAAGCATGAGAGAAATCACAAGAGTTATACTAGATTCAGAAAGAAGTTAGAACTATTGTATATCTATCATAAAACTTATACAACAATAATAAAATATATTTTTGACTAGGTTACATGTGATTGAAACAGTAGTGATGTGGTAAAACTCCAAGAGAATTTTGTCACACTTCAGTAAAAAATGTAGTTAAGAATTTTATTTTTGAATTAAGATGTTACGGTAAAAATAAAATAAAACTGAATAAAAACACAAAGAAATATTAAAGAAAAAACAAAATCTAACTCAAACTATTTAAATATAAATATTCAGATCTGACAATTATGAAACAATAGAATTTTATAAAGACATAAAAGATACATACAAAGAAGAGAATCTGTCCAAGGTCACCACATAGTTTGAGTCGTAACACTTCAGATGCCTCGCCCCTGTATGGCACAATGACTTGAGAGCCAATCTTACCTACAAAATATTATATCCACTGTTAGCAGTACAGAAAATTTCCATCTTCCATAATCAGAAACAATACAATCATAAGCTGCACTATCATTAACCAGAACATTTTGCCCAGGGTGCCTAGCAGTGTAACTGAACCCAGAACCATGTGATTGGGAAGCAAGCTTTTTACCACACATCTATGACTTTACTTTAATTTTCCAGTATGTTTTCTCATCATTGTGTTCCAACAATTTCCTGATCTCTGAATTTTTCAAACTACACATTAACACTCAGTTTTATTCATAACAATTTTCTGATCCATTGACTAAAGACAATGTTATTCTTCTTTTTATCATCATTCATTTTTCATACTTGATATTAATTGGTCAAGTCTTCTCTAGCAAAGCAAGAGCCACTTGGTGCACCAGTCATCTCCTCTGAGAATCACTTCTTTTTGTAGTACATGACGAGTACAAGTCTCGTCTCTGTGATTATTCTCCATGACCCAGTTACTTCCCTTATTTTTCAGATCCTTTTTACAGCTTTTTCAGTCACAGAGCTGTCACTGTCAACAGCTGGTCCCACTGTTGGATTTATTCAGTTATCTTTTTCTGTTTTCCTTCTCATTCAGCGATAGTAATATTACTGTCCCGTTCTTCTCAGCGACAATGTAGGCTAAGTAGACCACTACCATTACAAGCACACACTTTGATGACGATGTCCAGAACATCTCACACATCTGATCCTCATCCTCACATCACAGAACATTGATCAGTTTCTTATGTTCTGCTGCACTCCTTGCTTCCAGATATTTCTAACCCCTCTTTTTCTTTCTAAGCTTATCACTTAGCTTTACTGGCTCAACCTACCATCCTATTTCATTCCTGTGTCACCTCCTACTTAACTAGAATCGAGCTCCATCCACAGATCTAGTCTGTGTCTCAGACTCTCAAAGTTGTCATCTGTGTGGTAAGTCTCTATCTCCTCTTATAATTAACCTGGAAGTTTTGATCTTGAAGGATCTTTTAGCTGCCATATCTTCCTTCTCCAGATTGCCTCAAGCTCCATCTAGCTCTTACTTTGATGTCATCAATTGCTTGCCGTGTACATTTTACACCAGCGAAAGACACAACAATCTGTCTAGTCCATTGCTAGTGAATTTGAAATCTATCTGGCCAGCATGATCACCTGACATGAGTGATGTGTGATAACAAGATTGATCAGTTTTCCTGAAGTTAATATTGCAAATGGTAAGGTCATTTGCATCACAGAACTCTGGAGTCCATAGGTGTGCAGTTTTGACAGGGGATTTGTGTGCCAGGCACAGTTGAAAATTTTGCTGATGTTGAGGGTAATAACATAACTGTCACCATGTCAGAGATTCTGAAAGTGAGTGCAGTAAGTAGTTGACAGAGAAGGTGAAGTTGACCTTCATAAGAATGGGACACTTGTTTCCAAACATGGATATATCCTTATAGACAAAAATTAAAGACATTGGCAAATATGGGGACTAGCTCTGGGGTATATTGTTAGAGAATAGTGGAAAGGACATTATTTGGGCTGGTGATGTTGATTTGAAGTAACTTGAGGTACTGTCACTTTTGGTGCATATGTGTACACAGTGGTGAGCTTGGTAGAGTGGAATGAGATAGTTTTACAACAGATTTATTAAGTATATGCTGTGAAGAGTTGGATGCAAGTAGCAAAAATTAAGGCTTTCTCTGTGATAGCACTGTTCACAAAATCATCATTGCTAAGAAATGGAGGAAAGGACACTTCCTCAGAGTTAGTAGAGATTCTATTGATGAGACCAAAAGGGTTAGGTGCTGTGAAGGAGGTATTTTTCTAACAGAATAGTTAATCTCATCATTATAACTACATAAGTGTAAATGTTTTTCTGATGGATGTAACCATATACTTTGCATCTAAAGCAAAGCAAATACAGTAAATACTTATACACACAATGCCAGTTAAGTTTCTACACTTTATGGTTTTTACTAAAATAATGGAATTACTATATAAAATGTTTCTTATTTCAGAGTAGAAGCTGTTCTATTAACAATGTCTCTTAAGTCTTCGTTGGTTTTATTTATCAAGTCATACTCAGCTCTGATTATTTTAACCAAATATTTAATTTCATAAATGAAATTTAATTAGATTCTGATTAGATAAATAAAAAGTGGTGAGGTAAAATAAAATGTAAGAAAGTATAGAGAAGCTAGTTCCAAGACAAACACAGATTAGAAAGTTGCCTTTTAAATGGAGATCAACACTTACCAAGTTTATTCACAACATGTGTCCCTAAAGAGCCAGTCGCTCCAAACACTGTTGCGACAATTCCACTAAATGAGGAACGTCCACCACGCCCTCTTTTCATTGCAGCCATTGTACCACTGCCAGCATTTCTCTTATTAACATACACACAGCCAAATACTGGCGGAATGTGTTGCCCTGGAATTGAAAAAAGAAGGAAAACAATTTTAAAAATTGATAATGAAATATTTTGGGACAATTTAATAGATTGTGATATTGGTTTGCAATAACTGATTCTCCAATAATGTGTAGTAGATTGGTGTGGAAATATTTTCAGCTGGAACATAAATGTTTATTTTTTGCTTTTTATTATTTATAATACATATTTTTTTTTTTAATTGACTTGGTTTCAGATTCAGTTCCAATTTGGAAGAGAGAAACATGGAAGCTAGTCATAATATATCATGATCATCATCGTTTAACGCCCACTTTCCATGCTGGCATGGGTTAGACACAGTTTGACTGAGAACTGGCAAGCCGGAAGGCTGCACCAGGCTCCAATCTGATTTAGTAAGATTTCTACCACTGGATGCCCTTCCTAATGTCAAACACTCTGAGAGTAGTGGATACTTTTTACATGCCGCTGGCATGGGAGTCAGTCAGGCAGCACTGGCGTCAACCATGCTTGAATGGTGCTTTTTATGCGCCACCGGCACAGGAGCCAGTCAAGGGGCACTGGCATCAGTCACACTCAAATGGTGCTTTTTACGTGCCACCAGCATGGGTGCCAGTCAGATGGTACTGGCATCGCAGACACACAACTACACACACATATATGTATGTATGTATATATATATATATATGACACGCTTCCTTCAGTTTCCTTCTACCAAATCCACTCATGAGGCTTTGGTCGGCTCGAGGCTATAGTAAAAGACACTTGCATACATATACACACTGGTGTGTGTTTGTGACCCACCAACGCCGAACAACTGGTGTTTGTCTACGTCCCCGTAACTAGATCAATAGAATGAGGACCAAGCTTAAAAGCAAGTACTTGGGTTGATTTGGTCGACTAAACCCTTCAGTATAATCGCAGTCCAATGAATGAATCACGTCAGAGATAAATAGAGTGGTGGAAAAACTGATTGTCTCGACCGATTAGTTAGAAGATATTAGCTGTCAATTGTGTTAAGTATGATCAAAAATTCAATACGAAAAGATAGGTTTGTGACATACGGACTGAAAAGAAATATGAGCTGAGGACTGAGGAATATAAAAGAATAAATATGGAATATGTGTAAACCCTGCTCTCTGTACACCTGGAATGACCTTCAAATTTGGGAAGATTCTCGGTTGAAATAGAGCAAAAATAAATTAGAATTAAATATATTCGCTAATAATGAGGTTTCTGTTTAGAAATAATCATTTTAGAGCCCGAGAGGTATTTACAATTGGAAGATAAAAGAAGTAAGTTGCCGAAAATAGTTGAATGATAATCGGCGAGTGAAAAGGACAAGAGTAATAACAAAGTTATTGGAGGACGAGCTGCGATGGAGACGGTGTAGATTGCCCTTGTCATTGATCGTAGTTAAATGGGATATAGCAAGAGAGAATACTAGATATTCTATAAACATTCAGAACACATTAAAATAAATATATATGTCTACAGAACAAAATTACTGACCGATTTGTCCGAGCTGGACAACAGTTGCCCTCGAGATGGCTGCCATGTTGTCGAGTCAGAAGTGAATGCAGAAATGGAAAGAAATATATATTAAAAGGAAACCGAAAAATATTTAAATTAAAAGTAGAAAAAAATAAACACTCAAATTGATTTTGCTATATTTTATAGTGTTGAGTGAAAAGTAATACATATATATGTACAATAAAATATAATCTTTTAACACTGTGAATATATTTGCGTCGGTATTAGTAACGATTATAGCGACTTCCGGTTGTAGTGTCATGTTCTTGATTGAAAAGGTAAGGAATTTCGCTTTGTTTGCGCTTCCTCAATAATGTTTACGTTTTGTTGCCATAAACCTTTTCAACCAATGTTTCTCTTTACATAAACATATATACGTATAACTAAATAACCATTGGGGCAATTTTCAAACCAAAGGCCACCGCTGGACCTGCTAGAAATAACAAGACCCATTGGATAATGTAAACGTGATGGTCACGGCTGAAGTATATTTTTCCTCAGGAGCCTTGTAGGTTCAGGGTTGCCTCGAAGCAAAATAATAGTATAACAGTTAAAATAATATACAAGGTATTAGGGATTATGTACAGTATATGTTGAAACTATTCTGGCAGCGAAGTATTCGTGGGGCTCAGTTTCCTCTCGATTCTGATTTTGATTGTCAGTTTGATTTCATCTTGTTTAGTCTTACAAGTGCTCCTGAAAAAGGCATGGTTGCCACTATTTCTCATCTCTTCCCCACTTAAAATCCACTTGTTTGTTGCTCCAAGGATCCTTTCAAAACTTCCAGTCTTCCTTCCCCTCCATACACACACAAACAGGTACCTGACTCACACACTGTTCACTTCCCAGACATTTGTACATTACTGCATATACTTTATAAGCACTTTTGACAAGTTGTGCTGCACCTGAGCACTGTATACAATAATTTCATTATTATTAGTTACTACTCGCGAACAGTGGTCCCGGTGCGCGCACTCGCGTATCCGCGCTAGCTAGTCGTAAGTAGTCGATCCTACGACTTTTTAGCCCTAACCTTTGTTTACAAAAATAATTTATTTACTTAGTTTAAAAAAATTATTTACTTTGCGTTTTATTTACTTTGTTCGAAAAATATTATTTAATTTTCTTTGATGTGTATTCAGCCTTGAAATGCAAACATACGCGCAAGTCATTGTAGGATCGACTACTTACGACTAACTGTTCGCTAGTAGTACCTTATTATTATTATCATTTGAGTATGTCTAGTCGTAGCACATTATCCGACTCAGGTTTGAGGGAGATTTGACTGCTGTTTCTAGCAAACCGGATAGCTCTTTAGACTTGTGGTTGTCAACCATCTTTTACCGGTAAATTTTGATGCTTTCACCCGTTCGATAGGAAGCCATGGTACTTGATTCCACGCAAACAGTCCGAGGTTTGTTTTTTTTTTCCTTAGTGAAAATCGTGGGGTGAAAGTATAAAAATTGATCAATATAAAGATCTTCACCCGGGAACAAAAAAAAAATGCGCGCTGATGACCCTGGGGGTGGGGAGAGGACTTTCGGAAAATTCACAAGATCCGATTTTTCCGTCATAACTTCCGGTAAAATGGATATATATATATATTGTTTATTTGGGTTTTTTTGCGAAATACGAAGATTACGATTCTGAAAAAAATTTGTTTGTAAAATTTCAATTTTTCAACAAAAAAAAGAAAAAAACAAAAGAATATATACCCTCAGGCCTTCAAGCAGGTTATCCACATGCTAGAAATAACAGCTAAATCTCACAAAACTGCGATAACATAATGTAATCAGTCTACTAACCGTTCTGCAAAGATTTCTTTCAGAGTAATTTCCCGTTGTAATATGACAAAATAATTCATGTGAAATTAAAGGGTTTATTTTTGTAGTTGTTTTAAAACTTTTTTTCGATTTTTTTCATCAATCTACGTGGGAAAATACAGAGATTAAGAATATGGAAAAAAATAAACAAATTTAAATTTAATTTTTTCAGAATCGTAATCTTCATATTTTTCTACGTATTTCGCAAATAAATAAATAAAAATTTTTGGAAAAAGGGGAAAATGAGGTGGGGGTAGTACCTATGGACCCCTTTGATTACTATTTTATTCTGGTGGACTCCCATAACCATTCCACGTTTAAAAGCTATTTATAGACTTCTTTCACCATTCCTGTTTTGTTTTTTCTCACGTTCGCTTGTGTAGATTTGCAATAGCACCCTCAAAGAGAACATGTTTTAGAGGTCGGAAACATGTTGGAGTATGTAAGGCATTATAGAAAGAAACCTAAATCTAGTTGTTTCTTGCAATAAATACCTCTAAAGTAAAATTTTTTCACAGGCTGCTAAAATATGACTGTTGATCCCCCCCCCATCTTATCTGGACCCCAGTTAAGAATCACTGATTTAGACTCTAAATTTTAGAAGTTCCCTTGTTGGTGGGATCCATAAATGTGTTGGTAAACATGCTTTTTAGTGCTTAGTTACATCCTTTGTGCAGTGTATAATAAGATAAATACTGAAGTTAGAAATCTTTATTTGCCTCGAATGGGCTGACAGAACCGTTAGCTTGACGGACGAAATGCTTTGGGGTATTTCATCCGTCTTTTCGCTGTGACCTACAATTCTGCGATTTTTCTTTCAGGGTTGATAGAATAAGTACCAGTAAATCGACTTCCCCTCAAAAAACTACTGACCCGGTGCCAAAATTTTAAACCATTATCTGCTTTGATGCAGTCTCAGTTCTATCTGCCAGTTTCTCACAACCAGCAGAAGAAAAAAAAATCAATGTATGATATTCCACTTTCAGATATTTTTTGCTTTACTTTGGCAAGGATACTCTGGACTATACTTTGCAGATGAAGTTAAAATATAGCCAAAATATGTAGCAAAAGCAAAGTTTGAAGAAACTCTTTGCTATTTTTCATACTTTCTGAAGGTAAGCAAACAGGAAACGACAGTTGCTATCCAAGAACAAAAATCTTGTTCCACTGTAACAATCGCAAAGAAATGCTTTGATTTTTAACCCTGCAAATGTAAGTTGATGTTATGTTTTATTATTGTCTGGCATTGTCGGCATGGGATTGTGTTTAAAACCAGTAATTTATAAGAAAGAGGAACATATCCAACCTATTTTAACATACAAAAAACCCATCTCCTGGTTTTATGAACTTCAAGCATTGTAACATTCATTTTGGTCCAACAATTTTCCTTACAACCCATAACCATGGCTGCATATGGACATTAAAATAACAACTATAGTTCTTTGATTGTATACTGTCAACATAATGTGACAGTCCCGTAAAGGGAATTACACCACTGCTATTTACCCCTAGGAAGCATTGACGCTTCTTGTCAGCTTTGACAATTTCCTGTGCTTCCTAGGGCTAAATGGCAGAGGTGTAATTCCCTTTACGGGACTGTCATGTTAAGTTGACAGTATACAACCACTCTATCGCTCCACCACCACTCATGTCTCTCTGAGACATTTAGAAATTCAATATAGTTCTTTGATTCTGTATTTATTATTATTATTACCTTTTTTTTCTCTTTTTTTGCAGTGTTCTATGTCAGCTTTCAAGAAGTAAAACAAAATAATCCAGCCAGAATGTCGTATATGTTACCTCATCTCCACAATGGCTGGCAAGTGGACCAGGCCATTCTCTCAGAGGAAGATCGTGTTGTTGTCATCCGGTTTGGTCATGACTGGGATCCCACCTGCATGGTTATGGATGAAGTACTTTATAAATGTGCTGAAAAAATCAAAAACTTTGTTGTAATCTATCTTGTAGACATTACTGAAGTTCCTGACTTCAACAAGATGTATGAGTTATACGACCCCTGCACGGTCATGTTTTTCTATCGTAATAAGCATATCATGATTGATTTAGGGACTGGTAACAACAATAAGATAAACTGGGCCTTAGAAGATTGTCAGGAATTCATTGATATTGTTGAGACTGTGTATCGAGGGGCAAGAAAGGGACGTGGTCTTGTTGTCTCACCAAAGGATTATTCTACTAAATACCGTTATTAAAACATTTTTTAATTAACTGATGAAAGAGAAGTAATTCCTTGGTGTGTCTGGAACAAGAATCCCTTTCCATCTTGTCCTCATTCATTTGACTGTTCTCTCAGCTGGGTTTAACATTAATTGGACATGAAACATTGCAGGTGGTTTCTTTATTTTTTTCTTTCACAAATTTACCTCTATTTCTATTTTATTCCATTATAGCATCAAGTTATCAGTATTCTTATGAGTTTCATCAGGTCTTCAAATGACCTGATTACTTAAAAAAAGTCAACTAATTGGTACTGATAGACATATTTTTTTAATGGGTTGTATCTATTATTTCAAGATAGCAGGGGTGAGATACGTTTTATGAAATTGTATATTATTAAAGCAAATACTTTTACAGCTGAATGTTACAATTTTCTTTTATGGCTTATTGATGAAGTAATTTAAAGTTTATGTTCTATGAACTTCATTTTGTGTATCTTTGTCCTGCACTGAGTTTGAGTTTATTCATCCAACAACACTCTTCAGACAGTCATTTCTAGGCTCAACTCAAATTTTTTTTTTTTTCTAATGCAGTGTTTCAATGTTCTTATCACTCTACCATGTCACTTATCCTGTTTTATACATACAAATGTGTGTATATATATATATATACATATTCTTACATACATACATATATATATATATGGCTGAAAACAGGTACAAGACCATACTTGAATGATTAGCAATAAGAAAGGACTCAACTATTATTGTCTGAATATTAGACTCCTTTTTCATGTGATGTCTTATTCTTCATTTCTTAGTTTCTTCCTTAGCAGGACATCACATGAAAAAGGTGTTTAATAACCAGACAAGGATAGTTGTGTCCTTTCTTATTACTAATCATTCAAGTATGTTTTTGTACTTGTCCTCAGCCAAGCTGAATGAGTCAAAAAACGCTTTGTGCCCTATCTAGGGTTACAACATAATATATAACAATGTGACCTCAAAGCTACTATTCCAGCAACTAATTATTATTTATTTGGTGGATTCTAGTTTTATACTAGGTGTACTTTGATGTTATATGTGTCTACATTTGATAATTGAAATGGATGCAAAATTCTGATCAGTCACTTTTTGGTTTGAAATGTCTTAAGGAATTGCATTGAATATTAGCTTTGATGATCAAAGGTTGCTATAGCTATAATAGTGTTATGGATGTGCACTCAGTTATGGTTGAGTGGTCAATTGCAGAAAGAAGAATCCTTTACAAAGGCTGAAAAGAAGCTATCGTTCCAACAATGAAAATGTTCAAATGTACTAAAACAAGTCTGTCTATAAATGAAATAAATTGTAAAATAATGCTCGTCTGAATTGTGCGTTGAAATCATTTTGAATTACTGTACGCGTTTACAAGATTTTACCTGTCATGTTAATATAACTAGTGTTATGAAATAAAATACATATCCTCTGTAATCTCTCAGCATCCCTTTAAACTGGTTATTGGTTAAATCTTTTCTGAACCAACCAATCAGCATCAGGTTTCATTTCATTATTATTTTATATCCCATTTCATTCTTGCATAGACTGGACGGATTGTCATGGTTTGCATCAGTTCTTGTTAGGAGTAATTGTCTTCCTAGATGGGTTGGGGGATCTCATTATTCATTTGTCCCATCAATTTACTTTAAGTATTCTATGCTGACGTTTATCACAAAGTACTGATGTGATCCAGAATGACTATCATTGCTTAAAATCACAGTTTTTTTTTTTTTTTTTTTTTTTTTGTTGGTGGAGTGGGGTATGTGATGCAATTATGTTGCTTGCAGTCTTCCCTTACAAAATTGCAAGTTTGCACCAATATAAGAAATTTATATATTCCAATATTTGGTGATCATTTATTAATTTCTGTTTTTATTTTATTATATATCAAAGATACGCTTATCGCTGAATGTTTATCAGGGATGTGTGTAAAAACTCAGCTTTACTAACACTGAAGGTTAGAAAATGTGGTGCTACTATCGTATGATATTGACCATGCTATTTGCAACCTACCGTAAATGACAATGCACTCTACCAAACAACCCACTTATGGCCTTCAATTAATTCTAGCCCATTTAGTTGTTCACACTAGCACCATGCTGGCGAGAGACTTTTACAAAATAATCTCAAGTGAAGATGAAGCGGTGTCCCTTTTGGGAGAGCACAATCTTATTGACCAGGTAGGAAATTTACCTCCTTGTCATAAATACAAGAAAAAAAGAAAGAGGAATAGAATGGGAGAAATCTAGCCAATATTGAGATGTCCGAAAAAAATGGTGCCATGCATATTACTCAGTTCGGGAAGGAAATCAGTTTTTCCACTACCAATTTAAATGGGAAGATCAATAGCAGGTGTTTATGATTTTTAGTAAATTTTACTGTTTATTATGCTCCTTTTGAATGAATGTTTTATGATTTTTGACATATTTCATACCACCAACAGTTGGTAGATGTCATACTATAGTAGTAGCAAAAATGTTTTATCATAAATTCATAAATACTCTTGAAGAAAGAAAAAAAATGATGATGATCAGCCTAAAATGTGTAACATCATCATCATCATCGTCGTTTAACGTCCGTTCTCCATGCTAGCATGGGTTGGACGGTTCGACCGGGGTTCTGGGAAGCCAGAAGGCTGCACCAGGCTCCAGTCTAATCTGGCAATGTTTCTACAGCTGGATGCCCTTCCTAACGCCAACCACTCCGTGAGTGTAGTGGGTGCTTTTTACGTGAAAATGAAACAAAACCTGTTTATATACAGGGTGTGGCCAAAAGTCACATAAAATAAGCTCAATACCCCCCCCCCCTTAGTTGTTTAAGACATGCTTCAATTTTTTCTAAAATTGAATAAGATAATGAACACGTACTTATACATGATGAACAAAATGAATAATAATGGGTTCAAATTTCGGCACAAGGCCAGCAACTTCAGGGGAGTGGGTAAGTCAATTGTATTGACCTCGGTACTCAATGGGTACTTATTTTATAGACCCCAAAAGATCCTTCTATGCACAAATTGTGAGTATACGTTCAAAATAAGTACAGAGACCAAATAAAATAAGTACAACTTGTAATATGGTAACAATTATTTATTACCTCCCTTATATCAACCATTGCTTTGCAACACCTACTCTCTTTACTTGTTTCAGTCATTTGACTGCGGCCATGCTGGAGCACCGCCTTTAGTCGAGCAAATCGACCCCAGGAATTATTCTTTGTAAGCCTAGTACTTATTCTATCAGTGTCTTTTGCCGAACCGCTAAGTTACGGGGACGTAAACACACCTACGTTACTATTACTACATATTACCAAATTAACATGCAATGCTATATAACTGGTTCCCAAAATATGGAACATTCTTTTAATAGCTATCATGGTCGTCTTCATCATCGTTTTAATGTACACTTGTTACAGGCAAACTTTCTACAATTGGATGCCCTTCCTATTGCCAGTAGTCAACTGTTTTCAAACATAAACAATACTTCATCTGCTTGTTTTATGGTGACACTCATTTGCAACTATCACATGATATGCCAAGATAAGGAGACACACACATCCTTTCTGCCTTCATCCCATCTTTATGCTAACCATTTCTGTTTTTCTCATTTCCTTTTTCTTTTCAAGTATGAGACTAATAACACTTTTGTGAAAACTTGTCCCTCTTGTATTTTTTCTTGTTTTTGCTCATCCATCACATATCATCATCATTGTTTAACGTCCGCTTTCCATGCTGGCATGGGTTGGACGATCTGACTGAGGATTGGCGAGCCAGATGGCTGCACAAGACTCCAATCTTGATCTGGCAGAGTTTCTACAGCTGGATGTCCTTCCTAACGCCGACCACTCTGAGAGTATAGAGGGTGCTTTTATGTGCCACTGGCAACGACAACGCTCAAAAGATGCTTTTTACATGCCACCTGCACAGCAGCCAGTCCAGCGACACTGGCAACAACCTCGCTCGAATATTGTTTTTCACGTGCCAGTAAGGCAACACTGGTAACGATCACACTCGAATGGTGCTTTTTACGTGCCACTGGCATGGGAGCCAGTCAGCAACCCTGGCAATGAGCATGCTTGGATGGTGCTCTTAGCGCTCCACTAGCATAGATACCAATCATGCAGTGCTGTCATCGAATTTGATTTCAATTTCACTTGCCTCGACAGTGTCCAATGAAGGAAAGATATGCACAAGTGGGCTGGTTTTACTGTTTATTATGCTCCTTTTTTACTGTTTAGCATTGAGCGTTGTCGTTGCCAGTACTGCCTGATTGGCTCTTGTGCCTGTGGCACATAAAAGCACCCTCTATACTCTCAGAGTGGTTGGCGTTAGGAAGGTCATCCAGCTGTAGAAACTCTGCCAGATCAAGATTGGAGTCTTGTGCAGCCATCTGGCTCGCCAATCCTCAGTCAGATCGTCCAACCCATGCCAGCATGGAAAGCGGACGTTAAACAATGATGATGATATGATAAGAAGGGACACTGGCATAGGCCAAAGATTATGGTTTCACTTGGCTTGCCGGGTCTTCTCAAGCACAGCTTATTTACAAAGGTCTCGGTCACTAGCCTCAGTGAGGCCTAATGTTCAATGGTCATGCTTCACCACTTCATCCCAGGTCTTTCTGGGTTTACCTCTTCCACAGGTTCCCTCAACCACTAGGGTGGGACACTTTCACACAGCTATCCTCATCCATTCTCAACACATGACCATACTAGCCCAGTCGTCTCTCTTGCACACCACATCTGATGCTTCTTAGGTCCAACTCTTCTCTCAAAGCACTTACACTCTGTCAAGTATGCACACTGACATTACCCATCCATCGGAACATACTGGCTTCATTCCTTGCAAGCTTATACATATCCTCAGCAGTCACAGCCCAGGTTTAACTGCCATGTAGCATGGTTGTTCGTACACATGCGTCATAATGTCTACCTTTAACTCTGAGCGAGAGGCCCTTTGTCACCAGCAGGCTATTCTTATTCTAGCAGCTAAACTTTCAGAGCACCCACCCCCGCAACTCACTTGGTCATCTAGGTAATGGAAGCTATCAACTACTAGTTTTTCTCCCTGGAATGTGGCAGAAGTTGTTCTCTGCACATTTTCAGTGTTTATTGCTCCAGAGCATTTGCCACATACAAAAACTATCTTCCTAGTTAGCCTTCCTTTGATATAGCTTACACTGGGTACATCTTATGGATTTTCTACCTATGCATTTTCTACAGATCGAGCAGGGCCATCTTAACAGATGGGATTTGTGGTTTGTCTGCCTTCCTACTTAGGACTTTGGTTTTAGCTAGGTTGACTCTAAGGCCCTTCGATTCTAATCCTTGCTTCCACATCTGAAACTTCTCTGAGAGTGACTCAGGAATTAGAGCAAGGTCATCAGCATAGAGGAGCTCCCAGGGGCATCCTGTCTTGAATTCCTCTTATTGCCTGGAGGACTATGATAAATAGGAAGGGGCTGAGGACTGAACCTTGGTGGAGCCCTACCTTTACTCGGAATTCTTCACTGTACCCGTTGCCAACCCTCACCTTAGTGACAGCGTCCCTGTACATGGCTTGCACATCTCTCACTAACCATTCATCTATCCCTAGTCTCCTCATTGACCACCAGATAAGGGATCGGGGGACCCTGTCAAAGGCTTTCTCCATGTCAAATAAAGCCAGGTACAGAGGTTTATCCTTGGCAAAGTATTTCTCCTGCAGCTGTCTTACCAGAAATGTAGCATCAGAGGTGCTTTTCCCTGACACAAACCCAAACTGCATCTCAGCTAGACTGACTGTCCCTAATTAGTTAGGCTATGACCCTCTCCATGACCTTCATTACTTGATCCAGCAACTTGATACCTCTGCAATTATTTGTATTTAGGGCGTCACCTTTACCTTTGTAGCAGTTGACTATGGTGCTGCTACACCAGTCATTGGGTATGACTCCTTCATGTATCACTTGATTAACTATACAGGTGACAATGCTATAGCCAATACCACTGGATATTTTGAGCATCTCTGCAATGATTCCTGATGGGCTTTCCCTGTCTTCATATTCTTAATTGCTTTATCTACCAAGGTACTGTCAATTCGGATAGCTGGTCCCTCTGTTGGGTTGACATTCGGCAGACTCTCTTTCTCCCATTCATTCTTTATTGAGTAGCCTTTCATAGTGGCGTCTCCAAACTTCTCTCTTTGCAGCCTCATTTAGTTCAAGCGACCCATCATCCATGTGGACACATTTCTCTCCTACAACATCACGATTCTCTCACACACTGTCTTGCAACATGAAATACCTCAAGTCTTTGGTCCTCACAGTGCAGAACATTGGCAAATTTTTCCTTATCTGCCTCCCCTCTGGCTAGATAGACCTGTCTCCTAGCTTCCCTTCTGGCAGTCTGATACACTTCCCTGCCACCACCGTTCTTCCAGACGTTCCAAGCCTGTTTCTTTTGTCTAATAGCCCTGTCAACAACATTGTGCCACCACTTGGGTTGAGAGGGGACTTTGCATCATCCACAGATCTGGTCAGTGGCTCTCAGCAGGTTGTCCCATAGAAACCTCCAACGTATATATACAGAAAGAATTATGGCTCAGTTGATTAGGAATAGAATTGAATTAGATGAGATGCAGGAAGCGTACTGCCAATGCCATCTTCCAAGTGAGACAGCAGCAGAAGCATTTGGCCAAAAGCAAGCCATTGTACATGGATTTAGTCAATCTGGAGAAAGCTTTTGATAGAGTCCCTTGCTCTGTTGTTTGGTGGTCTCTAAGGAACTTAAGAGTAGATGAGTAGCTTGTTAGAGCTGTATAAGCCATGTACAGTGGTGCTGTCAGTGATAAATTTAGCATACAAGTAATGAGTTCACCAGGCTCAGTTCTCAGTTCACTCATTCGTCACAGTCCTCCAGACTGTGCTGATGACCTCACAGATGTTGCAGAACTGGAGAAGAAATTCCAGGTATAGAAGCAAAATCTGGAATCAAAGGGCCTTAAGTTAACTTGGCGAAGACCAAAGTTGCTGTTAGCAAGAAAGTAGATAAGACTCTCTTTCTGCACAGTACATAGGAAAGGAGTTGGAAGTATTTCCATTTGCTGCAACCAATTTAAGCTATGGACATATCAGAGGTGCAGTGGAATCACAGGTAGATTAACAAAAAAAGTTGTCCTCATATATGGCAGATGTGCAGGAACAATATGCACTAAGGACACATGGGAATTAGACTCTTAAATACCCAGGAGGCTCTCTTGAGTTTGTAGATTGTTTTTGTTACCTAGGTGACCAAATTAGCAATGGAGGAGGATGTTCTGAAAGTATTGTTGCTGGAATAAGAACAGGATGGCGGCAGTTCAAAGAGCTGTTACCTCTGTTAGCAACAAAAGGACTTGTGTAGGAATGGCTATACTCCATGGTAGAAAGATGTGCGCTCTGACTGCAGAAGGCATGCATAGACTAGAGAGGAATGAAGCTAGTATGCTCCAGCAGATATACTGCATCGATGTACATGTATGACAAAATGCAAATGTGCTAAGAGAAAAATTGTGCAGCATGCAAAGAGAGAAGACTGCATTGGTTTGGACATGCAATGTGTATGAATGAAGTCCTGGCAGACACGTTAGCGCGCCGGGTGAAATGCTTAGTGGTATTTCGTCTGTCGTTACGTTCTGAGTTCAAATTCCGCCGAGGTCAACTTTGCCTTTCATCTTTTCGGGGTCGATAAATAAAGTACCAGTTTCGCACTGGGGGCGATATAACCAACTCAATCCCTTCGTCTGTCCTTGTTTGTCCCCTCTATGTTTAGCCCCTTGTGGGCAGTAAAGAAATACATATTGAAGAAGGTGGCACCTGTGGCAGAGGAAGACACAAGATAAATTAATGAGGACCGATCTCAGGATGCTGAGCCTCACAGACTAATGGACTGAGATGTCTGATGGCATACCAATCACGAGTGGTTCTTTCAGCTACGGCACCCTCTCCATACACTGCACAAATGTCGCGAGCAAAAAGAAGGCATCAAAAATGCTCATTTTTCTGATCTTGACATTCCATTTTAATGTTCTGAAAATAAACAAATTTAACTAAAATTAACTAGAAAAAAAACAAAATAGGTTCCAAAATGATTCAAAATTAGAATTCTCAAAAAAAAAAAATAGATTCCAAAAATTAAAAAAACGGCGGGAACTTAGTTGCCAACCCAATAGTTTTATGAGAGTTTATGATGTTCATGCTTTGCATTAGTGACTCATGTATGAAGAAAACTTTGCAAAGAAGAGAAGTCAACGATTATTTCGGAAAAGTTTAATGAAGAAGAAAAACAAAAACAACTTTCAGATGTTTTATCTTTAAATAGCAATTTTTAATAATTTCACTTTATATAAATTACTTCATTTACAATAAAAATATGTATACAATGTTTTAAATTGTGAAATAAAAAAAATAAACATTTTTATGAAAAAAAAAAATGTTGAAAAAGATGAGAATTGAAATTATTCACATCATCTGACAATGATATCGACACAGAAGATACAGTTATGGCAGTTGAGTATAACAATGTTAGACAATAACAAATCAATTCCATACGAATGTGTTTTCTTTTCTAAAACGAAGTTGCATAGTGAGCTTGATGTTAATTTCTTAGAATATCTTTTAGATCTACAATGCAAAGGGTTGTATATTTTTTTTTTATTTTGCTCAAGAAATTAAGTGAATTGATTTCAAATTTTGGCACAAGGCCAACAAGTTCAAAAGTGGGGCTAAGTCAATTACATCAGCCCCAGAGCTCAACTGGTGCTTATTTTATCGACACCAAAAGGACGAAAGGCAAAGTTGACCTTGGCAGCATTTGAACTCAGAATGTAAAGACAGACGAAATGCTGCTAAGCATTTTGCCCATCATGGTAACAATTCTGTCAGCTTGCTGCCTTAAACCAAATATTATCATAAAACTGAAATAGCATTGACCAATGAAATTGATGTTTTTAACAGTTTCTGTATGAGAAATGTAGCTAATCGATGGGTTAAAACATTTTAAAATATCCATTTTTCCCGAGTACTTGAGTAGGTCAGTTATGAGCAAAAAAATTCTCCACTCAACATCGCTAGGTTAAATAAGCCAATGAAGAAGCCTCTTTATGGTCGGCTGAGCAGCTAGAAACAAAAGTAAACATCTCAAAAGAGTGACTAACTGGATGTGTTCTTTGACACACTGTATCTAGGAAAAAGATGTGAGTACAGGGGTGACTGTGGGATAAGAAACTTGGTTCCCAATGAGATGATTCCAGACCGACTGACCAAAGCCTTGTGAGAGTATTGGGTAGACAGAAACTGAAAGAGGCCTGGTATGGATGAGGGTATATATGTGTGTGTGTGTCCATGTCCTTGCATCTGTTTGTCCTCCACCACCGCTTATATGTGTGCTAAAGTCCTTGTAATCTAGCATTTTGACAAAAGGACTAATAGAATAAGTTCTAGGGTCGATTTGTTTGACTAAAAATCCTTCAAGATGGTGCCCCAGCATGGCCACAGTAAAATGAGTGAAACAAGTAAAAGATAAAGTGATCATAGCTGGAATTACTGTTTCCAGCAGGGCTGACCTAGTGTTAAACAGTAACATGGCTAGGTTGTAAGAAGAACAAACAAAAGCTAAGTCTCAGATAGACTTGTCCATTTTGTAAACCACAATGTGTATAACTTTGGTAAAAGAATAAAAAAATAATTTCTTAGCTAGAGCACAAATCTATAAGTATTTAAAAATGTTTAAATAATTTTGTTTCTATGCCTATGGGCATGTATGTTTATTTTGACACTATTCATGAACATAGTGTACTCTTTAAAAAAAATTGTGTGTAGATATAACCACCCAAACACCCAGGAAAACTGATGAAAGGGATCTTGTTTCATGAGGACAATGCTCCAGCACACATCCACAATGGCATTCAGGGAAAGTTTTCAACCATCACTGTGTACATGGAAACTCATCATGTGTGAGTAAATATATATACACGCATATATATGTTTATATTAGTGTATGTGGTGAACAAGTCCCTTGATGAAAAGAATGACTTGGCTCTTGTTTCTAACGAGAACAATAAAACAAGTACTAAACAAATTACTAGGGTCAATATAATCAACTAAAAACCCTGCATGGTTGCTATCAGTAATGAAAGGATGGTCCAATTATCTTATTTTAATCAGAAGTGAATTGTTCCATTACTGCGTGCACACCACTGCTATTCTGTTTCCGGTATTACTATTTTTTTTTTTATCTCTAGCAAACTGCTCCCATAATCTACCCCAAGCTCTTTGATTTAATGTCATATAGGACGTGCGGGTGGTTGTTATTGGTGGTAGAAATTAGGTGGTTTGAGTTCAATTCATACCAATGCTCTTTTATTTATTTATCTATTTTCTGTCACTTGTTAGAAATGAAGAACTGACAAACTCTAAAATTTTGAAGAAGAAAAAAAATGCTGAGGGGAGGGGGAGTGGAGATTTACAAAGTTATATTAGAGTTTCATTGGTTAAAAGAAAATAGTATTTTCCATGAGAAAGCGAGGGTGTAAATAAGGTAAACAGATACCTGGAAGCATCCATTTGTCTTTTGTGTGTGTATGTATGGACCCTACTTCACATGGATGTACAGTTAGAATGCCATAATCTTGAGAAATCTCATACTGATGTCTAGTGCTAAGAAGCTTTAAATGTCTATACGAGAAGGTTTATCAGGGCAAATACTGCAGCATTAGGGTGTTCTACCAATACATTCACATTAAGTAGGATATAAAAATTGTCATTCACTATTTTTACTGCTTTTGTGGCTAATATTGTGTGTGTATGTGTGCACATACACACTCCTGATGGATGATTTTCAATAGTTCAGTGTGAATGGAATATTATCCCCATGACCAAATTTGGCTGCAGTTTTACAATAAACATTCTTTTTCCTCATCAGTTGTTTCCATTATAAACTTAGAATCTATGTAGTTGGTGGATACGTAAAAGATGGTGTATATATGTTTGATAAAACAGGAGCAAAACGTCTATAATGAGTTTATTTGACTGTGTGTAGTGGTCCCTTCATATAATATGATACATGTTAGACTTAAATCCAAGGAAGGTGTCAGATGATTTGAGGAGGGGGCACTAGCATGCTCACGTATATCATATCAAAACATATACAAATTAACACATATTAATGCTTATACAAGGTTATTTCCAGTTCAAAAATGCTTGGGAGATATTCAAACCCATAAGAAAGCCATTCAATGTATTTTGTCATGGAGAAAATTCTTGCCGTAGACAAATGGTTTAAATATACCAAAATCAGCTCACAGCACCACTTACTTAGACTGGCTTTCTTACAGGTTTGAATATGCCCCAAACATATTTTTACTGGTAATAAGCTTGTATTTATACACATCACTGCTTAGCACTGCCTCCTCATAAGTAATGCTTATATATATATATATCACCGTGACCGACCAGGCTATCAGATGTTGCTACACATCGCTGGTCACAATGCGCTTCACATTGTTTTAGCCTTCAAATGATGCCACCCTGCTGGCTAAGCAAGCAGGCCGAGTGAGAGAAAGTTGTGGTGAAAGAGTACAGCAGAGATCGCCACCATCCCCTGCCGGAGCCTCATGGAGCTTTAGGTGTTTTCGCTCAATAAACACTCACAACGCCCGGTCTGGGAATCGAAACCGCGATTCTACAACCGCGAGTTCGCTGCCCTAACCACTGGGCCATTGCACCTCCATATATATATATATATATACACATGTATGTGTATGTGGTACATTGGCTTCAACATGCACTGATTTCTTTACTGTATGACATCTGCTTCTAACTTGGTCAAAAAGAAAATGAAAAAAAAGTTAGTTCAGTGACTGACCACTCAAGTAGTTGAAACCCTATCAATGGCAGTGAATTGAGTAATTAGGATTAGGGCATCCATCCAACAAAAGAATATTTGCTTCAACAGTTTACAGGCAAATATCAGAGCAATCCCACCACCTAAAAAGTGTGACAGGATACATGGATGATATCCACAAAATATAATTACCTATGTCAAAGTGGAGATTTACAAACTCTATGTACTTCCTTCAGGGGTTACAAGTATAGGCACAGTACCATATCAAGATTATGGTGGGATGAAACTTTGGTGTGTAGGGTCTGCCTCCCATATTCATTAAATCTACTGTAACACACTTGGGCAAAGTTTCCAGCCAGCGCTTTGTGAGTAGAATCACACAGATGAAGATCTGTCACATGTGTGTATATATATATATACACTCATGTGAATATATATTTGAATTTAAATGTTTAAATTTCCTTGGTTTCCAGTTGTACCCCAATCAGGCCTGATTTATAATCTTACGCTTAATATATACTTATGAGTTTGATGCTAATTTCAAGAAGAGAAAAATTTTGGACGTTGTTAGTTTTTTTTTTGTTTTTTTTATGCTTTAATATTTTTTGTCTTTTAAAAATGTAATGAGTTACAAAAATAATTGTTTTATTTAAAGATTCACATTGGAAATAAAAAAATAAAACACATCAAAAAACATTTACAGTCACTTAGTATATCTAATAATCACCCACTCACCCATTCACATTCAGAAAAAAAAAAAAAGAAGAAAAAGACAATTTCCTCATGATGTCACTTGGTTCCAGACAATTTTCAAAGCAGACATGACATTTAAAGGAAAGACTCAGCTTATTTAAAGTTCATAAAATTGTACACAGAACATTGTAAACATTTGGACAGTGGCGTTGTCATTGACTCTCTGAGTAATAACAACACAGAAAAAGGAAATTGTCTTTTCTTGTCACAGCATTGTTGATGTAGATGACATTAATTGCAGTAACCAAGTCATGATATGTAAAAATATTTTACTGAGGGTGGGGTCAATATTTTGACCCTTAAAATTGTTCATGCATTTTCTGTTGCAATAATTATACCATTATGTGTGTTTGTGTGTATATTTCAAAACCTTTTACATCGTCTTTCACTTCTCTGTGATTCTTCAGGACATTGGACTTATAAAAATTATACTGAAGGTAAAAGTTTCATGAAATGAAAGGTTGTAAAAGAATTTGAATGCCTCTACAAAAGAAGAGGTCAGCATTCATATACACACACACAATCAATCTCACTCCTCTTCTCTTTACGTCCGGCCTAACCATTGAGTATGAACGTATAAAAAAAAAAAATGAACAACTCTACAGAAAACATAAACATGAAGATGTCAGCTAAAAATCGATGTTTGTGATATGTGGTCACTGCTTGTCTGACGCCGATATACTTGGTGTGGTTCCGTAGTATTTGTTGTCCAAATCCGGATATTCCGCTTGAAACCGGTCTGTGGAGTGGTTTCTGTCATATCTAAACTATCTTCTGATGTCATTTCTTGGTTTCGAAGTTTTATCTTTTTCGTCATACTCATCACATCATTAGGCCAAAACGTCCACTGAAAGACTCGGTATAAGAACCTAAAATGAGAAAAAGGAGGAAAATCAACCATTTAAGAAAAACAAAACACTCATACACCACACAAACAAAAATATCAGCTAACAGGAATTTGTTTTTACGGTCAATATAGATCACATTCCCTTCAAGAAAGTTATATTTGTTTTGTAATACCTAAAATATTAAATAATTATTAAAAGAGCATAATCTTTACATAACTGGAACACATGTAGACTGACACACTTTAAAATGTTTCAGGTATAAGTTTATTAAAAGAGCTAACCAATCAGATTGAATTACACAAATATTTAGGTTTGCCAAGATTCCAGCCAACCTATAGTCATTGCAGAGTGTTGTTAGTTTGTTAGTTGCCACAACCATTCCAATTTAGAAATTTCTTCAAATGTCAATGTCAATAAACTGAAGGATTTTAACCCTTATGTAGAATATCTCTTTTACTCTTTACTCTTTTACTCTTTTACTTGTTTCAGTCATTTGACTGCGGCCATGCTGGAGCACCACCTTTAGTCGAGCAACTCGACCCTGGGACTTATTCTTTTGTAAGCCCAGTACTTATTCTATCGGTCCCTTTTGCCGAACCGCTAAGTAACGGGGACATAAACACACCAGCATCAGTTGTCAAGCAATGCTAGGGGG
The DNA here is from genome assembly GCF_006345805.1 of Octopus sinensis. Lineage (NCBI taxonomy): Eukaryota > Metazoa > Mollusca > Cephalopoda > Octopoda > Octopodidae > Octopus > Octopus sinensis. Next base: position 16,876,848 of record NC_043009.1, on the reverse strand, counting down.
ACAAACACAGACACACAAATACACACACGCACATATATATATATATATATATATATATGTATACATATATACGGGTGGCTTCTTTCAGTTTCCGTCTACCAAATCCACTCACAAGGCTTTGGTCGGCCCGAGGCTATAGTAGAAGACACTTGCCCAAGGTGCCACGCAGTGGGACTGAACCCAGAACCATGTGGTTGGTAAACAAGCTACTTACCACACAGCCACTCCTACGCCATATTTTAATGTTTAAATCCTTTCTAATCTACATATTCGACTTAAAAATACTTTCATTCCATTTTCCTCATCTTTAAACTTCTTCAACTTCCTCTTCACTGAGTAAAATATTTCATTAAGATATACAAATAACTGCAAATACTAAATAATTTTCCTGTTTCTTTTCTTTCTCTCCTTTATATGTTTACACACACACACACACACGCACAGAGGCATGGCTGTGTGGTAAGAAGTTTGCTTTTCAGCCATGTGGTTCCAGGTTCAGTCCCACAGTATGGACCAGTGTCTTCTACTATAGCTCCAGATTTGCCAAACTTTGGTAAGTGGATTTGATAGACAGAAACTGAAAGAAGCCTATCGTGTGAGAGTGTGTGTGTGTTACTGTCTTCTTGCCTTGGCACTGTGTGACAGTTGTAAATGAATGACACCATCATGCAAATGGTGTGCTTCACTTCTAATCTTTTGTGGAAACAAGTTTGATCACGAGGAAATATTACCTTACTCAGAAACAGGTGAGTGTTGGTGACTGGGAGGGTTTCCAGCCGGAGATAATCTGCCTCAACAAATCCCATTCAAAGTATACGAGCATTGAAAAGTGGATGTTAGAACAATGCTGATATATCATTTACCATTTCCTGTTCACTATAAAATGTCTCCTATGCAACAAGGAATCACACTAGTTTTATGCCTTATCTATATCCTTCCTACTTTTGCCATGCAACCTCTCTTGCTCATCATGGGGCTTGTGTGTAAAGGATCGTATCAGATCTGTATTGCCAGTCATCACCACTTCTCCCCTCAGATAACGAGAGTCACTGCCTCCATAGCCAAACGGAACAAAATCCTTACGTATCAGATAGTGTTTTAGACATTTGGAGTGGCTGGGCCGCTAACAGCAAAGTTCTTGTCATTGTTGGCGGCTTGCCTTACCAAGGTGTCAGGTGATGCCTATGAAGGTGCTTGGCTATTCCAACACCTTAGCCTTGTCATCACCTGTGGTAATACTGCAAGTGTGCTGGCTTGCTTCAGTAGGTTCCATTGAGCCTTGTGGTGTGAGACCAATTTTGGTGCTGAATTGATGTTTTTACTTTCTTTCTTCCTCTTTTTGTTTTCCATTATTTTCTTTCTTCACTCATGCTTGCATTTTCTTTGGTTTGGGGGTTTGTATTTTAATGTGGTTTTATGTTATACATGTGTCATATACATACGTGTTATATATGTAATAAAATAAAAAAAGCTCTTTACTGGCATACATCACTTTCTCTCACCACTGCCCGTGTGTTTTACTTTCTTTCCCCCACAATCATTCTGTTTCTACAAACATACTTTGTTTACCCATTTATCCTAGTTTTGTTATCACAGAGCACTGTTGCTCTGAGTGGATGGATGTCTCATTGAAAAGTGAAAACCATCAGTCTTACTGAAGACTTACATACATTTCTCTATCTATACATGCATACATATTTCACAGATAAGTATACACACGCAGCTTCTTCACGAGGTACAAGATGTTGCACAAGCACTCAGCTCAGAGAGCACAGCTTCTTATAGCTGAACCAGCCATAACCTAATGATAGTGGTTACATAACTGCTGTTCTTTAATCATTCTTTTCAAAAATATGGTGATTTTTCCATGTTTGAGCAAAAAATTGCAAATGGAAATGTGGGCCGTTAAAATTTTGTCAGTTAAACAGTGGGTTATCCAAACACAAGAGATTCACAAATCCAAGTGGCTTCAAAAGACTTACAACACTCACAGGAAATATATGGCATATCTCTGTGATGCTTCATATCATGTGATCTGGATTATTTTTAGCATCACACACACACGCACACACAAGGCTAGGTGCAGACATGACTGTATGGATCAAAAGTTTACTTCACAAGCAAATGACTTTAGATTCAGTCCCATAGCAAGGTACCTCGAGCAAGTGTTTCCTATATGGACCCAAACTGAATGAAGCCTTGTGATACCGTAAACAGAAAATGAGAGAAGCCCGTCGTAAATAAATATCTGTTTACATGCACGTGGGTATACTTATATTTGTGCTTTTGTGAAAATCATTAAACTACATGCAACGACATTGTCATTTGAACTGTTATCAACAGATGATCTGTTGGCTTTGCACCTTTGAAGGTGTGTGGAATTAGAGATCACTTATTTGAAAAACAGTTAAAGGTTAGTGACAGGGAAAGCAAATAGGTGAAAACTAAATCACATTAACCCTTTAGTGTTTAAACCGGCCACATCTGGCCCAGATAGTCTACTTGTTTTATATTTGAACTAGCCATATCTAGCCTCTCACACCTAACCTACAATGTCATTCTAAAAGTAAACAATTGCATCATTGAAACCTCAAAGCTGTAAGATAATGCGTGATTAATTTAAAATAATTTGAGTGAAAAAAGTTTTACATTTAACAGAGTAATCTGAACACTAAAGGGTTAATATTCATCTATCCCATGTAATCCTGGAAAAACAAGTCTCAGAGTAAACAAATTAAGTTTATATAAATAATAGAAAAGATTACTGGTATCCCCTCCATCTGAGGAGGAATGGGAAATAAAAACTTTGGAAAATCAACAAAATTAGGAGAGTGATGCAGAATCATTACTGCTTACCTGGGAATTAAAGCAATAACTGAGGTAATCACAACAATTAAGACATGAGTTGGTTTGGCCAACGTGTTTTCCATGACCCAATAAGGATTACCAGGGTGTTCGCAATCTAAACAGAAAGCATGCACCACAATCATACAGCACCAAAAGAAGAGAAAGTTTATCACCATTAGAAACCATTGGATCCATGTCTGGAAAAAAAGAAAACAAAAAAAAAAATCACTCAGTGATTCCCAATAGATATTAATCAAGATGCTAGGATCAATTAGTTATAAAGCAATGATTGCAATCAAATATACAAGATGTTCGAAATCAGATAAACAGAGAAGGGGATTAATCTCCTGGGTTTGCCAATCATGCTGATGAATTTATCAATAATGTCTTTGTAATTGTGTGGTACTCTGGTTTCAGAGGTTTCTGAAAATGGTTGATTATAGATATCTAGCACTTGGAGCTTTTTTATTAATTTTGCTGATGCCAGAAGAATTTATAAACTTTCAAGAGAATATGAAATGATATCTTGCAAATATTGGATTGAAAAAACCCTTTTAGATAGAAAAAAAAAGGGTCAAATGCTGCTCATGAGACATGAAGCCACATATCTTGTACACATGACAGATGTTCTACCATTGTAACAAAGCAATACTTTAAATTTCTGATCTGATGGTCACACAGAATCATTGCATCAGGATTTTGCAGTCTTTATTCTCAGTACTTCCTGGGTTTTGGTCATGCCATGTCTTTGAAGGCCTTGGATTATTTTTGCCACGTCATGTTCTCTTTTGTATTTGTGTTGTACCAATTTTGGGCATTCACTAACAATGTGCCATACCATTTCACCCCTCTCACTACACATTCTGCATTTGTCACTCTCAGTGGTGTCGTCAATTCTGCTGTTCACATAGTTAGTCCTTAATGCCTGTTCTTGTGGTGTGCATATAAGTGCTTCTGTTTCCATTTTCAAATCACTCCTCTGCATCCATAACCACTGGTCTCCTGCATCTGTCTTGGTATCCGTACCTCTTGCAAACTGACTGTACATATTTTTTTCTTTCCATGCTATTTCTTTTTACATGTTATTTTCCTCTTTAAGTTTGTCTTTCTTTACACAATTATCAATTTTGATATTGCTGGACTTCTTCACATATTTCAACAATGATTCCACGGCATCTTTTACATAAACACCCTATTCTGTTTTCCACTGCTTCTACACAATCTCAGCAACTGATCAAACCTTTCCCACCCTTTCTTCTGGACAAGTAGTACAATCTATCAGTGTCACTCTTGGGATGGAATGCTTTGTATACTATCAATATTTTCCCTGTTTTATTATAATTATAGGTAATATTGCTGTTATTTGAATGCAAAATGACCACATTCTAAAAATTCTTTTGTAAGGCCAATGGAGGGATGTCATGATAACAGAAGACCTGTCCTTACGTGTAATTTGAAGCAATCACTAAAACCTCTACAGCTTCACATGACCTCTTGGGAAGGTCATTGCCTAGATCAATCTGCATGGTGCAGAATGTGTGATGATGCATCAAAACAATTTGAATTGAAGAAAAGAACAATAACAGAATAATATCCTGCAATCAATAGACACATCTGCCCAATCCTAGGCAAAATCAAAATCATCAGTGTCTCCATTGTGACTTCATAGCAAAATCCATCCCTGGACACAAATTACATTCACGCATCCATCACAAATAGATGCAACCTCTTTGTTTCTATTCTTTTCAAAAGATATTTTTTACTTTTTCCCACCTTTTTTTTTTAACCTTAAATCCTCTCCTTCAAACACTCATATGTTGAAACAGATGGAAGCGACCATCATCATTATTGATACAGATATGATAGTGTGCTCCACTTTGCAGCTACATAGCTACAGGTCCAGTCCCACTGTGTAGACTCCTACTGCATGTATATGTGTGTGTGTGTGTGTTTGTCCCCCAAATAAATTAATTATAATTCTTTAGTGATTTCTTTTAATATAATAAAAGAGTAAAATAATCTAGGAAAGTGTGGAGGGCTGTTCCCCTGCACTATTTACATCGATCTGGTTAGGATCCTGTTTGAAGTTTTAGATGCTGACGTCTATAAAGAAGAAGTATATAGAGATATAGTGTTTTGGAAGTGAAATATTTTCTTGCCCTTAAGACGCTAAGACTTTAGGATGTTGTTTTAGAAAAGTCATAGATATGCAGTCAACTATGATAAAGAAATCAGATCTTGTGAAGCTTATCGACAATGGTTTATAAGGTAAACAAATATTGAATATATTCTATGGTGAAGAGTAAAATCAATGAAACTTACCCATGAATATGTCTCAATGCCAAGATGTAGATAGATGATTAAAATGAGGATGACCATCATCGTTGTACCAAACTCCCAAATTCCTGTATTGCTGTCAAGGTAAGCCTTAAAAACAAAACAAATAAACAAGAATAAGATATGGTGTTTGTAATGACTTTAAAATATAGACAGTAGAACTCAAAGTTTGAGATCCTAAATACAGCAAGTTCTAACACCTGTAGTTTCCTAAGTGGTATCTGTAATATAAATAAAGTGACACAGGATTTAACAGAGAACCATAACTATGTTAGATTGTTTGGAGCTTACCCTAAGAAGTACAGCCATAAGCTTGGCTATTGGCCAGTAGTTCTTAAACAGGAGTTAATTTAGAGAGAATTATAAGTAAAAGTTTACCTGAAGAAGCGTTTGAATTAATATAGTCTTCCTTGAAATATTCTGTATTATTGTAGATTATTAGTCCACGTTAGAGAATGGGAATTGGTTGAATCACTAAAGCAATAGACAAAGTGCTTTATGGTGTTTGTTCTGGCTCTTTATATTCTGAGTTCAAATCCTGCAGAAATCAACTTTGCAGTCATTTTTAAGGGGTCAGTAAAATAAAGAACCAGCAAAATACTGCAGTTCATATAATCAACTGAGCTATTTCCCTCAAAATTGTTTACCTTGTCCCCCCCCCTCTCTCTCTGTCTGTGTGTGTGTGTGCATGCATGTTTTTGTAGTCAATCCCAGGCTGGGGTGAAAATGAAAGTAGAGTGTGAGATATATCCTCTCTACCTAAAGGTATGAGGTTTTATATCAGGATGTTGCTCTCTACCACTCCAACAGTTTAGCGCATGGCTAATTGAGGTAAAATTTGCCCTGAGGAGAATAGCTGGAGCAATAAAAGTATTTGTGAAATACTCTTAACAGACATTGTGTCCTGCCCTTAGGCACAATATTCTGATAATTTCAGTCACTCTATCTGAAGGTAGATATTATTTTTACTCAACTGCATACAAATGATAGTGGAACTCAATGTGCAGAACTACAAAATAAAAAAAAAACTAGGAGTTGTTGGTATAACAAAGAATTAGCAGAGTTCATTGAGATGTGTTGGTGTACAATAACGAGAGGAAATATATTTAATAGTTAGAGTTAGGCTCTACTGGGGATAAGCTATCTGTCTACTATTCTTGAAATAATGAGCTACTTGGTACAAATAGCATTACTACCCACCTCTATCTAAATTAATGTGGTGTGTGGCAGTGTGAAAGTATGCAAGCATCTACTTTAGGACTTCAGACATAAATTAGTGAAGAAACGAGCAAGCTCGTTTTTACATTGCATTAGTTACTTTATTCAGAATAGATTTATTAATGTTGACTAATGTTGACTAATGCACTCATGCCAATGCCACACGAAATGCACTTGTGCCACTAGCATGTGAAAGGCACCCAGCACATAAAGTGGTTGGTATTAGGAAGGGCATCCAGCCATAGAAACCTTGTCAAAAGAGACAATTGAAGCCTAAACAGCTCTCCAGCTGGCCAGCTCCTGAGAAATCTTGAGCCAAGCCAGCATGGAAAACAGATGCTAAATGATGGTGATGATGAGGATTAGGATGATGATGATGATAAGCATTAAAGTGATGAGTATTGTCAAGGATATTGGCTCAAGCACACAACTATAACTCAATTTACTGATACTGTAGAGATGAGAGGCCATCATTGATTAAATTTGAGGACAGAATTCAGGGGGTCATGATTAATTTCTGTGAGGTATTTTAGTTAAACGTACTCCCTTTTTACTAATTTATGATCCTAATCTCTTAAGCATTGTAGAGAGGAATAAAATGGTGATCTAACTTACCAAATGTGGAATGAAATATAATGCAATACTCTGGAAAAGGGCGTCAAGCAGGATGCCAAAAAATGACCATTTTGTGTAGAGCTGAAAAAGAGTGACTTTAATTACCGATTGTCATTCAAATTGGGATTTTGCTTTTGATATCTGTGTGTGTGCATATATTTGTGTCTGGGCGTTTTGTACATGTGTTATGTCTATGTACAAGTTGCAGTTGGAAGTTCTAACAGCAGTCAGGTCCTTATCAGGATTTGGGGTAAAATTTAAGTGTATAGCAACATGGCAGAAATTAAACATGGAAGACAAAAAGCTGGAACAAATACCACAAGGCATCTGTCACACATTTTCACAGTTCTGCCAGTCCACTTTCCTGGGTTGGAACATTTTTATTGATCCTTAAAGGTTGAATGGCAAAAGTGACCTTGGTGGGAATTGAACTTATAATGCAGAGCATCAGAACAAATACTGCAAGGCAGTCTACCTGACTCTTTAAAACTCAGTCAATGCATGTCTGTTTGGACTAATCATTAAGATTAGGTTTGCAATGTTATATACAGACTATTCAGTAACCTGTCATAAAATGTGTAGAGCTGATATGATATTTGATTTTCTTATTTAAAGTAAAGTTGTTTTGAAGCTGTTATTTTTGATAGGCAACAGGTAATAGTGACTCTGACTGAAGCTTTTGAATCAAAATAATAAAAGAAAAAACAGAAAATTTGTGAGGTTTCAAAATCTGCTCACTAACTGGTTTTCAATAGACTTAGTGGAATTGTGTCAGCGAGCAGGTCACAGAAATGGAACAAAATCTGAGATACTTAAAAGTACATCATGATGTACAGCATGATTCTCATTTTGATGTGATTGCTTACATCAAAAGTTTTTACAAATTATAATTTGATTAACTAATGATGATGTATGTATACTTATTTAAACAGTACGACTGACATGTCTAAACACAGAGGTATAGAATGATATCCAAAAATGGGCCCTTCACCCTCACCGCAAACACCTATCAACTGCGGTTTTCCTTGATACCATTAACTGCCCAGAACCATTTCACTACATATTCATCCTTCATCGTTACACTGTCCTCTCCATCCATATTTTACGCTAATCGTCTTGCCTGAGCCACCAAATTATTTCCCTTCCTCTACCTCCATACATTTCCCACCTTCCACATGCACTATACCTGTCTCTCTTCCACCCACACTATGGTAACCGACCCATCCTCACATCATCTCTCTCTCTCTCTCTCTCTTTCTCTCTCTGTCATCCTTCCCTGAGTGGAATTCTGGTTTAAGCACCCATAAAACCCTTCAAAACTTTTCTATTGTTTGGAATTTCCAGAAAAATTTTGCTAATTTGTGTTCTACACATTTGGAATTTATATGATAATGAAAAAATTAATTTTTATAAAAATTTTTAACACTCCGCCCCCACCAAATCCTAAAGTTCCACTCGTTTTCAAATTTCTTTTTAAAATCAGAGTTTAAAATATGGACAATTCAAATGGTTTAGACCACCCTTCAGTGCATCATCAATCCATAAAGTGTGTCTATGGAGAGAAAAATACTGGAAAACATCAATACATGTCAGAGTGACAAAGAACCGAGGAAGGTATCAGGTGGTCATGAGATGTGCTAAAAACAATAGCTAAAAAATCGCCCTTAAATTACACACTCAATAAAGTTTTTTTGCATAATTGTATGAATTCTCATATGCAGAACACAAATTCACAAAAATTTTCTGAAATTTCAAAAAACCTAAAAATGTTATTGGAGATTACAGGGGGCGCTTAAATCAGTATTTCACCCTTCCCTGTCTACTATAACTTCATTACTACTCTGCTGTTCTTCACCCCTGTGTATCATTGGTCACCCCTGTTTCTTATCTACCATTCACTATTTTCACCCCTCAACACTCGTTCATCAATTATATTTACTCCATCACCCATTGCTCATCTCTCACTCTCCAATACACACCCACCCTCCTGATTCTTCTGTCCCCACTCAACTCTACTCACCCAGACACCTCATCACCACTATTTCTAGCTCTTCCCAGCTCCACCTCAATCATACCAACCTTCGTTTCTAAAACATGAGTAACCATGTAGATCTTCGACAGCAACAAAATTCTTCTGCTGTGACCCTTTTCTCATACTCCAATGCCTTATCTCACAACATAAAGACACCTCTCTTGAGGTTCATAGTCTTGTATGGTGACCTCACTTGTGCTGGTGGCACAGAAAAAGCACCCAGTACACACAATAAAGCGGTTGGTATTAGGAAGGATATCCAGCCATAGAACCTACACCAAATTAGACAATCCTTAAACCCATCAGATCCTGTCAAACATTTCAACCTATATATATATATATATATTAACATATTTTTGTATACATCACTTTTAATGGTAGTCAGGAGAAAATCAAATAGTATGTAACACAATTACTTTAATCAAAGTAATATTGGTTGTACTAGTGATGCTGTATTAGTAGACAATTGTTATAATGATACTGACAAAACAGACACTTTGCAGACTACATACTGTCACACAGATACTGTAACAGACACTGTTGTAACATATACTATCAAAACAGATATTGTCACAACAAATGCTGCCACACAGATTCTATCACACAGGCACTGTCACAACAGATACCATCTCAGAGATACTGACACAACAAGCACTGTCACACAAACACTGTTACAAATGACATGACAGATGCTATCGTAGCACACACAGTCACAACAAATACTGTCTCATGAATACTGTCACAAATGACACAACAGACACTGTCATAAAAAAAACACTCTCACAACAGATGCTGTTACACCAGACACTGTCCCACAGATTCTGTTGCGAAAGACACACTGTCACAACAGACATTGTCAGTTCATACACAACAACAACAGACACTTTCAGATTTGTTACATCTTCAGCACCGGAAATATAGAAAGCAAACTTGTTCTTGCTTACTTCCCCACTTGGCCCCTGTTTGTAAAGATCAGGATTTTCAGACAGAGTTTCAGCAGACAGATCCTTGTCAAGAATTCCATTAAGAAGTGGTGGAAGTGATGTAAACAAGACATGTTCTAGCATTAGAAATATATCACCAAGTTGCATGGAGCCAGAATAACCACTGAAAATTTGGAACCAGAAGAGAACAAATGTGGAAATCTGTGAAAGAAAGAAAAAGAAAAACATCAAAATGTAAACACTTGAAATATGAATGTTTTCTTGATTTATTGTCATAATCTTGTAATACCTCTAACATAGAATTCCAAAAATTCAGTAAAACTAGTGGAGATAGTGTAGAAATATATATTTATGGCATTCCTTGAATGACTAAAAAAAATACATACACACATACATACAAAGGGATGGTTGTGTGGTAAGAAGTTTGAACCCCCACCACAGAGCAACAGTTTCCAATGATGTTACACCTCTATATTTAGTTGCTGTTTAAGCAATGAGTTCATGGATGATTAATGGGTTAAATGTGGCACTCACGAAGGAGCAAAAGATCCTGAAATATGTCATATATGCCCATTTCCCATATTTCCTCTTCAATCTCGTTGTTGTGTCCATTAAGTGTCTCAGATTTGAAACATCATAAACAAAATTAGTGCAGGCTTTAATTGCTACAGAAAATCTGAAGAGATAATGATAAGTGATGCGTCTGTCTGTCTCTCTGCATGTGTGTGTGTGTGTGTGTGTGTGTGTGTGTGTGTGTGTGTGCATGTGCCTATATATATATAGGTATACACATATATATATGCTAAATCCAATTCAGTGATGTATTTCAGAAAAATCTTAGGAAAAACAAGTTTTGTTATATTTCGGGAATGGTCGATTATTTTTCTTGCTAAATAAACAAATACACTATATATTTGTTCTTCATTCATTTATTATTGTTCTTATTTTATCTTACGTGCATTGTCTAGAAATCTTTTATCACACACCTGTGACCTCTTCAGTGACTCTTCCATCCTATGTGTGTCCTCCCGTTCTGTTTAATCCATTCTGTCTTTCTAGACATAAAGATTTCCAGACAATGGACATAAGATAAATTAACAATAATAAATGAGTGAAGTGTGAATATATAGTGCAGGTGTTTATTTGGTAGGAAAAAAAAAATGACCGTCCCAAAATATAGCAACGTCTATTTCACAACACAATTTCACCTCAGGAATCTTGCAAAACAAATTCATAAACAATACAAAGGTTTAAAGTTTGATCATTTTTACCCAACCGAAAAAACAGGATTTGGAAGCTAGAATGTTTTACAAGAGAGCTGTCCATCATAAAATGAAAGCAAACATTACAATAACAAAATGAATGCAAGTACGTCATATCAAGAGAGAAAGTGGGGAGCAGCATGCACAAGAGATATACATACACAAACAGAGAGTGATAAAGAGTGTGGTAAATGTATATAGAGAGAGGAAAGGCATAAAAGAGACCGAGTCTGATGGAGATAGACAAGAGTGGTGGATTTGTGGATTCAAAAGTTGACTAATTTCTCATAGCAAATTAAATTATTTGATTAATCATAACCATATGAATATATTTATGTGTGAGTGTCTTTGTATCTGTAGTTGTCTCTCATCATTGCTTGAGACCAGTTCCTGTAACTTAGTGGTTTGGCAAAAGAGATCTATGGAATAAGTACAAGTCTTAAAAAAAAAGTTCTGGGGCTGCTTTCTTTGACTAAAACCCTTCAAGGGAGTGCTCCAGCATGGCTACAGTCAAATGATTGAAACAAAAGGATAAAAGAATATATATACATAAATGTATACACACACACTCATATCTACACATGTATATGTATTCACACACACACACACACACATATTACCTGTATATACATACATATATATATATATATATATATATATATAATATATATATATATATATATATATATATACGTACATATATATACTTGGGTGTTCAGAAAGTAATTGTGTTTTTTCACCACTATGAAATATGAATCAACCAATCACATCAGAGCCAAGGTTGAATGGGTGGGAACTGTCTACAAAAGGTATATCATCTCTTCTATCCAGCAGTGTGCCATTCATAGGTATTTCAGTAATTAAGCCCATGGAGGATATGAACTTTATGAAACAGCATAGTTACCAATACTTACTGTGAAGTGTATCTGGAGACAGCGAAAGCTCGTATATATTAGCTGTGGTTTAAAAGGTTTAAAGATGGCGATTGTGACATGTCTAACAAGCCTCGCTCTGGAAGACAAGCCACTCTCTATGGCAACCTTTGAATGAAACTATTGTATTGGAAGATGTTTGTAAGCCAATTAAGAAACACACAAAAGCCGTTCGATTCACTTCAACATTTAAGTTTAATTTGTCAAAATATTTTCGTCGCTATAAGGCCGCGACCTGTTCAGTGACAAAAATCCGTGCTGCAGTGAACAGGTCGCGGCCTTATAGGGACGAAAATATTTTGACAAATTAAACTTAAATGTTGAAGTGAATCAAACGGCTTTTGTGTGTTTCTTAAATGGCTTACAAACACCTTCCACGCTGCAATTGTTTTCGTTCCAGCACACGATCTCAGATCAAATCACTTGCTATGCAGGTACATCTCCGTAATATTGTATTGGATCCACATCAAAATACCAGAGATTTTCTGTGTCACATTCAACTATCTACGAACATCTCAAGAGCAAAATGGGAAAGCATGCAAAGAGGGAATTTGGGTTCCAATGAGCTTATTCTTGAGAATTGAACACAATGTTCCACCATCTGCAGCAGTCTTCTATTAACAGGAATAACAATCTGTCATTTCTACAGTGCATTGTTACAGGTAATGAAAAATGGATTTTGCATCACAACAGAAAACAAAAAAGACAATGGTTATGATGTAATGAGAGGCCAGTGCCAACACCAAAACCAGAACATACATACATACATATATATATATACATGTATGTATGTATATATATGTATGTATGTGTGTATGTATGTATATATATTGCCCTGCCAATATACACATATATTAGAATTTTCTCTGATTTCTCAGATTTTTTGTATGCTAGACTACTGGTTTTAAATTGATATTAAAATTAATATTAATTTATCTCCCTCATTATTTAAATATATATATAAATATATATATATCATCATCATCATCATCATCATCGTTTAACGTCCGCTTTCCATGCTAGCATGGGTATATATATATAAATATATATATATATATATAGTTAATCCAAACATGAAAACACAAAGAGAAAACACAACAACGAGAGGACGTGGAACATATATAGTAGCTAAGTATCATGTTGTTGCTGGGGGCAATTTTCATAGCTGAATGCTTTTATTTCAATGATTTTTGTTCCATGTGAGACCATGTCTACTTTAACAAATAGGTCTCTTGATCAGGATAGATTTCTGCATTGTTTGGGGCAATTTATAATGAACCAATAAACTAAGTTTTTGTTTTACTATTTGGTGCATAAGTATAAAAATTTTTCTTAGCTTGCTGATGGGGACTCTTTTACCGTAATAAAATTCCTTACACACACGCGCCCAGACACTGACACACACACATACATGCAGCATGAGTGATATACATATACAGAGAGTCAGAGAGAGTGTGGCAAATATACATACCGCAGGCGAAAGTTTACAGTGAGAAAAGAATATTTTTTGAACCACAAAGAATTCGTAATCCAACTAAGGCCAGTGGTTTAAAAAAATATTCTCTGACCTAATTTAAGGTTTAGTATTGTTTATTTGAAAAAATAAAAAACCTAGGGTCGTTAGAGGATCAACCATATAGCAGTTTTTATAGTCATATCAGGTTTCCAAATCTTCCTCTCATACTCTTTGCACTCAAAAACTATAGTCACAGGCCAAATATAATGCTAGCTAAATCTACAGACATTTAGTTCAATTAAGACCACATCAGTGCACAGACCTTGAATAAAGTTGCATAGACAAATAACAGTCAAAAGACACTGGGTTCAAATGCAATTGTGATATATCTATGCGACAGAAACATGCGTTGGACACATTTAAATCAAATATGTTGTATAATTGACTGCAAAAATATAAAACATGCAGATGTATTAATCTCCATATTCAATGTAATAGATTTTTTATAATGAAAGAATATTTTCACTTTGAAAGTCACATGATTTTTACAGAGTGGCAAAAAGGTATTTATTTTATCACAATTTCTACTGTATTATGCTGAATGACAGATTTTTATTTAAATAAATATCTCAATTTTGTCAATCATCCAAAAGGTAACAAATCTTACCAAAGGACAAGTTGTCTAATCTTTTGCAAAAGAAAACAATTTTAAGAGTAAAACAAAAAAAAAATTTATTTACCAGATTTTTATAGAACATAAAAGAAAGGAAATGAGCAAAGCGATGATAGCACCAATGTCCATGGACAAGGAGGAGACGTTTCAGAAATCGGAACCTTGCAATAGAAAAGTCTGATGACATTACTGCTTGCATGCCTTCTTGACCAGAAATACCAATACCAATGTCAGCAGTTTGAATCATATTCACATCATTGGCACCATCACCTGTGCAGAAGGAAGAGTACATAGAATATTGGTTAGCATGGTTATGTCGTTGGTGTTTAACTCCAGGTCAGTCCTGATTGACTAGAATTATGATCAAAGGTTTTTCAACAGTAACCACTTTGTCTTGTATTCAGGATGAGTATTCTAGAATTACATTAGTAAATGTGTTTCTCATTTTTTTTTAAGTGGTAGGGTGATTTGAGGGAAATTTAGCTGTTATTTTTAGCAGGGTGAGCAACTGTGTATAGTATTGTTTCCTATGTTGGCTTGTTTTGGTTGTTATTAGGGAGGGTGTAGGTTTGTGGCTGGATGAGTGAAAGTGGGTGGATGGAGATGTGTTAGAGAGAGAGAGAGAGAGAGAGAGAGAGAGAGAGAGAGAGGTAGACAAACAGAGAGACAGCTAGAAAGATAGAGAGAGGTGAAAATTGGAATCAGAGAAAAACACTACTTACCAACAGCAAGAGTCAATTTCTTGAGGTTGTCTCTGACAACACGCACAACTGCACCCTAGACATATTAGATACATTATCAGAACATTCAATTAAGAAAGAAAAAATGAAATACATTCTTTAATGCTTTGACATTAACCCTCTTGAAACTGCATCTAATTCTATCACACAAAAACCTTCCATTTTAAAAAAGTTCACATTTAATTGAAAACTTCTCATCATAATTTTATGTAAGAACCTTTTCTTAAATTACATTTGAAACATTAGCTAACTAGGGAAAAAGTGGATTATTTTATTTATATTCTCCAAACAGGTGATTATTTTCAAAATTAGTAGGGATATATAGACACAGGTGTGGTTATGTGGTATATATAGACACAGGTGAGGTTATGTGGTAAGAAGAATGCTTCTCAATCAGGGTTCAGTCCCACTGGGTGATACTGTGGGTAAGTGTCTTCTACTATAGCCTCAAGCTGACCAAAGCCGTGTCAGTGGATTTGGTAGACAGAAACTGAAAGAAACCTACTGTGTATGTATATATATATATATGTGTGTGTGTGTGTGTGTGTGTGTCTTTGTGTCTGTGTTTGTTCCCCCACCATCACTTGACAACTAGTGTTGATGTGTTTATGTCCCCATAACTTAGTGGTTCAGCAAAAGAGACTGATAGAATAAGTACTAGGCTTTAAAATATAAGCACTAGGGTCAATTCATTCGACTAAGTCCGTGAAGGTGGTGCCCCAGCATAGCTGCAGTAAAATGACTGAAACAAGTCAAGGATGAAAAAAGATGTGTAGGTACTGTGCAGGGTATATGGGCATTTTGAAAATACTTCACAGGGTGACAACCATGCCCTGCATAGTTATGGGATGCTCTTTGGCAAGACATAATACCTATTTCTTTACTACCCACAAGGGGCTAAACATAGAGTGGACAAACAAGGACAGACAAACGGATTAAGACGATTACATCGACCCCAGTGCGTAACTGGTACTTAATTTATCGACCCCGAAAGGATGACAGGCAAAGTCGACCTCGGCGGAATTTGAACTCACAACGTAATGGCAGATGAAATCCCGCTAAGCATTTCGCCTGGCGTGCTAACGTTTCTGCCAGCTTGCTGCCTTCTGAGCATACACCTATTAAGCCACTCTGCAAGGGATATGGGGAAGCCAGGGGATAGCAGCATGGTGGATTGTGAATTAGTAGCAGAAAAGCTCAACTGAGCCAACATCGATGTGAGGAGAATCACCAAGCTCCATCAAGAGAGTAATTGCAATGCATTCATAAGGGTGGCATCCATGGTTGCATGATCAGCTAATGAAAGATTCACTATGGCTCAAGGTCCCAATTCAAATTCATAAGAGAATTGGATGGCGACAGAGAGTCATGGGAATCCATGAAAGCAGTGAGACCAAAGTAAGAATCGGCTCTGTATGATGCCATTAGAAATTTGGTCATAAGAGGATTAAACATTTCATGATGTATCCAGTTACAACTAGAGGAGTGGTAAACATTGCTATCACAGATAGATACCTAATGAGGTGACACAGTATTACCCAATCATGTGATGTCATATAATGAAATGCTGTGAGGAAATGATAGTCCAGTGTTATGTGATGCGATATCATAATGTAGTATCCAATGACATTGTAGTGTAATATTCAAAATGCCACAATGTAATAATATCCATTGTTGTTGAAATATAATATTTAATAATAGTCAAGTATTATCTGTATATATATATATAAAAGGCAGGATGTGTGTGTGTGTTGTGTGTGTGTGTGTGTGTGTGTGTGAGTGCGTGAGTATGTGTGTGTATACGTGAATGTAATTTATGCATGTCCACAAATTAGCATGCATGTCACTTCAATTTTAGGAGGACATTCATCATGACCTTAGCTGTATTTTCGTTAAATTATTTTCCTCTGAGGCACCAGCAAATAGCGGTAAAAATAAATTTTTGACCATAACTTAACAATTTTCACGGCAGAGAAATCCACCATTGTTTACTTTCTAGCGACGGTGTAAAGAGAGGGAGGGAGAGGGAGAGAGAAAGAGAGAGAGATAAAAGATTTTTAAAATTTCATCTTTTTAGAGAGTGATTGACAGGCAAAAACAAACAGACAGGTGTTGTTATGTATGTATGCATGTATGTGTGAATGGCTTCAGTCACACACACACACACACACGAGCATGTATGCGTTGGCACTGTCATGCCTTTGGTTGTCAGAAGTGAAAGTAGTCAACTTCGTGTATTTCCGTCAGGTTTATACCTTCGTTAATTTACGCCGTTTATTTATGTACCACCACGCTGTTAGGTTTATAAAACAATTGAAGTTCAATTTAAACTTTATAAATAAATACATTTCATGTGTAATGTATACACATGTGTATATATATATGTATACACATGTATATATACACATGTATATATATATATATATATATATATATATATATATATGTGTGTGTGTATACATATATATATATATACATGTGTATACATATATATATACACATGTGTATACATATATATATATACACATGTGTATACATTACACATGAAATGTATTTATTTATAAACTTTAAACTGAACTTCAATTGTTTTATAAACCTAACAGCGTGGTGGTACATAAATAAACGGCGTAAATTAACGAAGGTATAAACCTGACGGAAGTACACGAAGTTGATTACTTTCAATTCTGACAACCAAAGGCATGACAGTGCCGCAATGTGTATGTGTGTGTGTTGCCCGTATATATATATATATATATATATAATATATATATATATATGTGTGTGTGTATACATATATATATATATATACACATGTGTATACATTACACATGAAATGTATTTATTTATAAACTTTAAACTGAACTTCAATTGTTTTATAAACCTAACAGCGTGGTGGTACATAAATAAACGGCGTAAATTAACGAAGGTATAAACCTGACGGAAGTACACGAAGTTGATTACTTTCAATTCTGACAACCAAAGGCATGACAGTGCCGCAATGTGTATGTGTGTGTGTTGCCCGTATATATATATATATATATATATATATATACACACACAATATAAACAATATTCTCTGTTTCTCCACAGCTAATTTCCAAATTAGCTGAATCCGTTGTTCTACTCATAGCGATATATAGCTGGTTATGCGTGAACATGAGAGAGAGAGCAGAGGTTACCAGAGCAAAAGACCTACGTGTTGATTGTAGACATGCTCCTTCACAAATGATCAGCTATTATTTTATAAACAATGTTTGGAAACTGTTCATCAATAAACCGATTCCTTATGGGATTTCCCAATCAAATTGTCTGCAAAATTTCAGCCAAAAGTTTACCAATTTCAATGGATTTCACACAAATTTGACGTCGACGTTACTTAGTTTGCTTTGAAATAAAGAGCTTGATTAGCTTAATAATCCTAACTTAATCCCAAGCAAAGCCAGGCTATACTGCTAGTCATAAAGTAATATACAATATCACCATTATAAAACTATAGCAAATGAAGGCTGCATTCATTTATATCATAGTATCCGGTGTTAATTCTAGAATTTGCACAACAGATCTCAGTATATATTAAATTTTTAATTCTACAGTTTTTCAGGACATTATTATGTTCAACCAACCTTGATTGGACAGATCCACAATCAAAGGCATAAACTTTTACACACACACACTCATTCATACGACAAATGAAAACATTACTAACACACACAAATACAGAAGGCATAATTAAAAGATGATTTACCTTTTGAAGTGGCGTCACTCTACAACAAACTACAGAGTTACAGCAAACCACAAGCTTGAGGAAACATTCTTGGCATGATTTCTCCAGCGCAAAAGACAAAGTGCTGCCATCAATTATTAAACCAACTTCCTTGGACTGGTCACAATGTATTTGCTTTAGGTATTCGGTAATATGTTCTAGGGTGCTTTTCTTTGAAGAAAAAACAAACATAATGAGATAAAAAAAAATCATACAAAAAGAAATTAAGAAAAACAAAAAAAAATTCAGTTTTAACAGAAATGGCTGTGTAGTTAAGATGTTTGCTTTGCAACCAAATGGCACCTGGAGAAACTGTCTTTTACTATACCCTCTTGTTGACCAATCATTTATGAATGAGATTTGGTGGATGGAAACTGTTTACAGACTCATTGTGTACATGTGAGTGTGTGTGTATGTGTGTGTGTGTATTCATGTTTACTCAAGTTTAAAATCCAGTGTTCTTTATGTTGTATCCTTTTATGTCCCATTACTTGGCAGTTAAGCAAAATAGAGAACAATAAACAAAACAGTAGATTATGAAAATACTGAGGTCAATGCAATCAGCTGAAAGCAATTCCTCCAACATGTTCACAGTCCAAGACTGAATAGCCATATGTCTGTCTATGCTTATGATTATTCCAGGCAGATGATGTTGAATTACATTCCAATAGCAAATGAAGAAGCCTCAATGGTTTCATTTGATGTGGTTAACTTGAATACATATACACTACATGAGTATGGAACTGAAGCAATATGTTTTTGGTATAATTAATTTCCTCGTGATTTATCAGACAAAATAGGGAAAGAATTTATAATTGCAAAATTTCAATCTATTTAGTAAAACATTTTAAATTTTGACCAAACAGTATACAGACAAAAATTTGGAACAGCAATGGTAACCAAGATAGAGCCAATATATAAAAATTTATTAATACTTTGTGATAAAAGTATATGAAAAACTTGTGCAAAAATATTTAGCTGATTACTTAATCTTATAGTATGAAATTTGAATAGACTTTCTGAATTTGAGACACTTATAGATAGTTTCCTGTTTAATATGGATAATAGTAAAGTATAAATAACTCCTTTTAAACATATTCATTTAAAAAAGACAATTGAACTGGATCAAGACAGGTGAATATTATAAACCAATAGATTTGAGGCAACATTTACTTTTTATTTCATGTCATTTCAAACACACAAAAATCAATATTCCATTCTATCTTATTTATAGATACATATATACATAAATACACACACACACACACACATATATATATATATACATACACACATACACATACATATATATATATACACACACATACACATACATATATACACACACATATACATATATATATACACACATAAACATACATATATATACACACACATATACATATATATATACACACACACACACATATACATATATATATATACACACACACATATATACATACAAACACACACACACACACATATATATACATACATATACACACACACACACATATATATAGACACACACACACATGTATATACATACATCTGCAAACTGCAATAGGGGATTAACCTGTCATTTTCGAGTTCTGGATTCTATGCCCGAAGACAGTTTTTATCATGAAGAGAAATGATATGAGTGATATAATGGCTTTATAGCAGTTCTGGTTGCTATTTTTAACATGTAAGGGTTTTTTTAACCTTCTTAGTTATAATTGTGACTTGTTCATAATTATAAACGTTTTTCTTCTTTTTACTTTATGATAATATGTTTGGCCATTGATATATTCATAAATAATCTTAATTTATAATATATCCTTTGTATTGTTTTTACATTACTCTCTACTTATACATACATATATGTGTGTGAGTGTGTATCTATATACACACGCATATATATATATAATAGAAAAAGTAGTCTTTGTATGTGGCAGATGTGCAGAAACAATGTAACTAAGGCCACATGGGACTTAGATTCTCTCAAATGCCCAGGAAGCTCTCTTAAGGTTGTAGATAGATTCTGTTACCTAGGTGACCAAATTAGCAATGGTGGAGGATGCTCTGAAAGTATTGTTTCTACTATAAGAGGAAGTTCAGAGAGCTATAACCTCAGTTGGCAACAAAAGGACTCTCTCTCAGAGTGAAAGGTAGACTATAAGATGCTTCTGTATGACCAGCTATACTCCATGGTAGTGATACACGGGCTCTGAATGCAGAGGACATGTGTAGACTGGAGAGAAACAAAGGCAGTATACCTCATTGGATGAGCAACATCAGTGCACATGTACGGCAAAGTGAAAATGTATTGAGAGAAAAGTTGGGCATAAGGGGAACCTAATGTAGCAGGCAAGAGACAAGACTGCGTTGGTTTGGACACGTGACGCATATGAATGAGGACAGCTGCATAAAGGAGTGCCGACCACTTACCATTTTTTCAAGCATCTCAACAACTTCCTGCATGAGAAATGCTTCAAATATGCTTCAGACACACACACATATATAACGGGCTTCTTTCAGTTTCTGTCTACCAAATCCACTCACAAGACTTTGGTCAGCCTGAGGATATAGTAGAAAACACTTGCCCAAGGTGCCATGCAGATGAACTGAACCTGGAACCATGTGGTTGGGAAGCAAGCTTCTTCCCATGCAGCCATGCCTGTTTATATATATACACACACACACACACACACACATTTATATATACATATACATTTATACATAAGTAAATACATACATATATACATACACATACATGCATATATACATACACTCATACACATGTGCATGTGTACACATACATACATAGATACATGTGTATGTGTGTGTACGTACTTTTATACATATATTCTTAAAAAATGTTAATCAGATTTAATTTGATAATTAATTTTGTCATTTACTTTTTATTTAAATGTTAACATTTGTAAAAATATATTTGTCCATCTGTCAGAATATCCTAAGTAAACAATGTCACCTTTCTCAGTAATTTGTGTGTTTATAACAAAATGAGATTACTAACACCCACAGTAGTGTCTTCCGTGTTACCCCATGTGTCTATAAAGAGTCTAACAGAAGACATAAAGCCAAACATTATACAGTCTAGGGAACTATCTTCATAGAATAATGGAAAAGCAACAACATAAATAACATATCTAATAACGGGTAGAGGTGTGGCAGTGTGGTAAGATGCTTGCTTTCCAACTGCATGGTTCCAAGTTCAGTCCCACTGTGTGGCACTTTGGGCAAGTGTCTTCAACTATAGCCTCGGGTCAAAGCTTTGTTGGTGGATTTGGGAGAAGGAAACTGAAAGAAGCCTGTCATATATATATCATCAGTAAATCATAAATCCGAAAGTGAAGCACACTCTAAGTTATAGAATGAGTAGAGTAATTAGATAACGATAATTATGGCTGGTCTATGAGGTTAGTTTAAGACACAAAGACATACACACACACAGATATGTGTGTGTGTGTATATATATATATATATATATGGACCAGCACCTGTTAAACCATCTAACCCATGCCAGCATGGAAGGAGGATGTTAAACAATGATATATATATATATATATATAAATGTGTGTATGTGTGTGTGTGTGTCAGTGTTTGTTCTCTATCACCACTTGTCAACGTGTGTTCACGTTCCTGTAATGTAGTTTTTCAGCCAAAAGAGACTGATAGAATAACGACCAGGGTTATCAAAAAGTAAGTGCTAGGGTCAATTCATTCGACCAAAAGTTTTTGAAGGCGGTGCCCCAGCATGGCCACAGAGTAATGAGTGAAACAAATAAAAGATAACAACATAAAGACTAGTCAACATACCGTGTCAGAACAAGTCAAATAGAGAACCTCCTGATTGGTTGAGAACAGTTTTGTAGAATAAGCAACCTGCACTGCTGTTTCCTGAAGCAAAAGAATAAGAAGTTGGGTTGAATATAAATAACAAAATTATGATTATCAAAGGTTTATCAGTAACCTGTATAGAAATAACCTCTACTATAGAGATCAGCTGCCTATACAGAAAGAACTTGATGACTTTTTTTCTGTACCCAGTCCCTACTTTAGAGGAGTAGATCAACTGTATAGATTAGGATGGTACCATCTCTGATAGTAGTTTCATTAGCAGATCCTAATGCTATTGCGGAGAGGGTTGTGCAGGCCTACTTAACAAATTACAGAACTGTCACATATAAGTGTAAGGAGGAGGGTGAACATAATGGTAATAGGGAGAATAATTGGTAGATGTACACTTAATGTCATGTGTTCTTCACTGCTTTAGAACTCTGTCTGAACTCCATGCCACAGCGAGAGCTTCTATAGTCACTTGATTTGTTAGAAATAGTAGTCAAAACTCCTCAAATCATACCCTTTTGTCTTAGATAAGGAAAGAACACATTATACAATGCAATCTTGTACACCTTTAAAATAAGATAGGGTAATCACAGTTAGATTACCTTTGATCACAAGCCTGCTCAATAAAGGCTGATTTCTTTAGATCTAAACCACATCATTTGTGGATGTCGACTCCGACTCATGAGCAAATTTCCTTCCAGGCTGTATAAGCGACATTGCACATGCCAGCTGTGAGACAGTGCACAGTGCTTTGTCCGGCAGGAGATCACACCTGATCACCAAGCTTGAACATCCCCTTGGAATTATAGAAAAAAGTGTAGTGATAAAGTTGATCTATTTAACCCTTTCATTACCATATTTATTTTGAGATGCTCTGTATTTCCTTCAGTTATTATAAATATAACAAAGAATTTAGTAAACTAACTTAGTTATCATTAAGCTAGTGTTAGGAACATATATTGTGACTAAGGTTTGGTGGAAGATTCTAATTCAAAACCTATGAAAACAAGACATTTGTATTACAGAGTCAGAGCCAGTTTCATCTGGGTTGGTAACGAAAGGGTTAATGTAAAGAGTAGCCAGCAAATTTTAGCTGTCATTGTTTGGTTGTCTGGCTGACAGAGAGTAAAGATTCATGTAGTGACTTGTTTGATATATGGTTGGCAAAAGAGATGTGAAAGGCCTTGCATAGTGACTGAGTGTATGTGCCATCTAGTGATCACTGTTGGGCTACTGTAAGAGATGAGCATTCAGGGCTGTAGAGCAGAATAGATTCTACTGATACATGACACAGGTGTATGAAGGTTGGCTGAAAACTTCATAGACTGACCAAACTATTCTCATGAGGTTTATTTTTCAATACCAATGGAAGAAGTGAGCTGCAGTCCACACCCTTCTTCCAATGGTATTGCAGTTCTCGGATTCCATTGGTGAAGAAGCTTTCATCTGTTGGTCAAAAATAGTCATCAACAGCAGATACGATGACATCATCACTGTGATACTGGTTCCCAGCCAAGTGCTTTTACATGTTGGGGAACAGATGATAGTCAGATGGGAGCCCAAATCAGAAGAATAGGGACAGCTATCAACCAGTTCAAAGCCAGTCCTGCACAGCAACCATTGTGCTGGAGTTCTGATGAAACAGAACCCCTTTCATCAGTTTTCCTGGGCATTTGATTTTGATAGCTTTTCATACCTGCCCCAGCAAGTTGGCATAATTCTCTCCAGTGATGGTGTGGCCCCTTTGAAAATAGTCAATAAACACAATGTCTTTTGCATCCCAAAAGACTGAGGCCATCACTTACTCTATAAATGAAATGGCCTTGACCATTTTTGGAGTAAGTAAAGAGTGGTGTTTCCACTGCAATGGATTGTCTCTGGTTCAAAATGATAAAGACAACACTCCTCTATGATTAGGTAACATTAAAAAACCCCAGCTGATTTCCCCGTGATCTGATCAGCCTGGTGCACTTTTGATCAAGTGTCAGAAGACATTGTATTTACTGAGCAGAAACCTTCATCGTGCCACATTCATTGTGCATAATATTCTCAACTCTCTCATGGAATATGCTAATAGCATTGGCTCTTTGATTTATAGTCAATCGCCTGTGATCTATCATCATGTGGTGAGCACAATCAACGTTTTCCTCAGAGGTAACAATTGCAAGATATCCAAACTTTGGGTTATCTTCAACACTTTCCCTTCCCCTCCTAAATTCAAATGCCCTTGATAAAGCTGGAGTATCATCCCCTAATGTAGCAACCACATGAGCACAAATGTCTTTGGAGGCTAGACCATCTTTCTAGAGATACTTGATGACACCATGATGCCAAATCTTGTTGATTTTCAAGAGAAGTTGCAACTAGTTACTTTTGAAGTCTTTGTCTTCTTTGAATAGTCAGATGTCAGTTTACATAATAAGAAGGGTTGAAATTAATGTATGCAAGATTTCACAGCTCTAGCATCACTCCTTCATAGTTAACCTCGTAGATTTAGGTCACATGACTGTTGTGGTGTTATCCAAATTTTCCAGAGCTTGCTAAAAGCTGACCATGTCATCACTTAACAAATTTTAATATCTCTGCTTGCAGAGTGAATATGAGAGCCCAAGTAACAGAAACTGGCAACTGATTTAAGGGGACCCAATGAAAAATCACCCACATAATGATTATGGTCTTTGTCTTCAAGTGATTTATTGAGAGACCAACTTCAATGGCAACCAACACCAAGTTTGTGAGGAGAGTTTGAACATTTGTGATTGTGCTTGAGATGAGTGCAATGTCATCTGCAAAGTCAAGGTCAGTGAGGTATGATGCCAAATAACATGGAAAAGAGAGATCTGTCAGCACATGGCTTGTATCATACAATTAGCCTGATGTTATGCTCAACCAAAACTCTTCAACCATATCAAGTTCAATAGTATCTTAGACCCTATCAAAACACAACTTGAAGCAAACTACAATGGCTTTCACAAAGGCTGCTCCACCATAAACCTATTTGAACATATCACCAACTCATTGAAACCATCTTAGCAAAGAAAGATACGTCTTTGTGTGCCATATTTGTGGATTTCACCAAAACATTCGACTTTGTTCATTGTGAGCGAATGTTTTAGACTATCTCTGCCTATGACATACCAAATGAAATTGTAAATACTATTTACTCTCTCTATGCAGGCAACAAAAGTTTTGTATTCATCCCTGATGGAAAGACACTAACACATTTGCAGTCAACACAGGAGCTCTCCAAGGGGTCAGCTTAGCTCCTTTCCTTTTCATTATAGTCTTAGACTATGTATGCAGCACATTAAGGTATCTGAATTAGGCATAACTCTCAATCACTGCAAAGGTTTACATCGTCCAGCATCGAACAACATTGACCATGTTAAGGCTAATTTGAGGTTATGCAACAACAAATACAATCTCTAAAAGTACTAATTTGATTTTATTCAGTTCCATGACTGGGAATTTAAGTAGAAACAAAACAAACCTGTTTATCACCAGTGAGCACCCAAATTTTGATCCCTGCTTTTCGAAGAGTGGCAACTGTGTCAGGAACTCCATCTTGCAGTGTATCTTCAATGCCAGTTGCACCTGCAATGTTGAAAAAAATGTTTCATTACAGATGACTGATTACAAGTGTGAGCTAATATCTTTCAATCAAACTGGTACCTCTTTTCCCACAAGGAATCTGATAGAGTGTCTTCTCAAACTATGAAATCATCAAGGATATGTATGGTCAGTGATTCGATCATTGAACTTCAAGAGCTCATGTTTTCATTACTAAGACTCAAATTACTATTAAAATATCTTATTCCAAACTGAATTTATCATTATTATTCAGTTTTTGCAAATTATTCTTCTGCTATTTGACCATGAAAGGGAAACTAAATCTTTCAAGAGCCTCATGAGCCACTAAACAACTGCATCTTTTTAGTTTCTGTGGAGTCCTAAGCAGAGACATCAGAATTTTTTGGCTAGATTGTAAGTTAATAAAAAATAAATGTTTACTTAAGTACTGGTACCTAATTTTGATAGTGAGGTAAACTGAAACTCATGGAATAAAGAGACACATTAAAAGACTTAGAATTAGTCTGAACTTGTGTTCTATAAGCCAAAACAAAAATTATAATAAATTTTGAAAAATTGTTATTGGTTTGGTCTGGAGAAAGGAACAAGTAAGATTGATGTAGTTAATGTTTGTTTTAAACAGTTGCAAGGTGACACTCACAAAGAAAAAAGAAGAAAGAAAAACACATGTGCAGTGAAGGGAATCCAGAGAGTTTGCATTCTGATGAAAATGACTGAAAATAAGAGATGTTGAATGTAATACATGGAATTAGAAGAGAGACAATGAATCGGAAGTGTTTGAGTGAAAGTGGCATGAGGTCAACCAGAACTAAAAAGTAATAGTAATAAAGAGAAGGGATATAAAGTATTTGGGCGAGAGGTTGTCTCTTTTTGAAAAATGTCCTGGATACTTGTGTGATGTCATCTTCTGAGCAACAGTTCTTTGCTTTAAATGTTTGTGTTGCATGTTTTAAGTTAGGCCAGGTTCAACTTCTTTTTCAAACCTGAATAAATTGCTACATACCTAGAAGCTCAAAATCTTTTTCAATATCATCTGCTGAGTTCTTCAAAAGCTCATCCTTGTTTTCAAGAGCTGCCTGTGCAACATTATGTGACTGTTGCCATGTTTCATACTCTGCTCTACCAATAACCTGGAACATTGTATAAAGACAGACACTGAATAAGTCATGAGGAAAATAAGGATACATATGGAAATAATATTGATATTGCTGTCTGAGGAGGAAGTGGGGCAGTGTCCACTGCTTTCAAAGGAAGTTCTAGAAAAAGTGGACAGAAACATCTGGGTGAAGTTAGTTGGATTAATGTTCAGTTTTCAAGATAATGATAAAGTCAACTGTTTAGCAGGAAATCATGAAGTTTAAACATTGTAAAAGAAATGGGTGTACTGTGTTGTTAAGAAGTTTGCTCTGCAATCACATCGTTTGGGCTCTATCTCAATATGCAGCATTCCAGATAAGTATCTTCTAGCATAGATAATGATCAACAAAAGCTTTGGAGAGAAATTTGGTAGATGTTCATATTCTTGGGTGATAGACTTATCTCACAGCCCAATCAAACACCAACACCTTGCTCTTGAATGCCCTTAGCAGAGTTCACCCAGTTGACAGCATTTGACCAGGTCTTCTGCCTGAGGATAACTTCCACCCATCAATCTCAGAGTTCTTGTAAAGAGTCTTGGACACTGCCCTTCTTCATTTAAGAGGAAAATGTGGAGCAATATATAATTTACCAGTTGCAAGGAACACTTAAAAAACTAGACAATTGACAGTTTAATAATGTATGAATGATCATGCGGTCCTTTGAAGGAGCCATTTTCATCAATTCTGTTATGATACAGTACTGGGATAGGAATATTTTAACCAGTATAGCTCAGTATAAAGTACTGATCTGATGAGAACAATTATAGTACAAGGAAGGATAGAAGTATTTTAACCACTTCAGCAGACTTCTCATCAAAGACATTCCAGGCATGGCTAGCTCACTTATTTCCCAAATACAAGCAGTGCAGGATGGATTAGAAAAGACTGAAAAATATGTTGAAGAAAAAGATAGAACTTACCCGTTTTGCCATACACAATGTCCTCAGACCCTGAAGAGCATACTGGATGATGTGGTCGGAAGTGTTCCGTAGAATCTTCACGGCTTCAGACTCCTCTGTAGCTGAGATGATGATATTTGTTAATCATTAGGAACTTACAGTGTATTGCTTAAATCATGTGATGAAGACACAAAGGGTTTTACATATATTTAGAACAACACTGTGAATGAACATGTTTAAAGAAACAAATATTCTGAATACATATTTAAGGGTACCAACATTCAACTGTACCATAAATATTGCCATTGTGTACATTTAAGATTGCAGATATTCCTGTTGTGCATAGGACCCATGTAATTTCCAACAGATATTACCAATAAGCAGATTAGAACTGAAGATGTTCTAGATATAAATATTTAGCAACGTGAATATTTATAAGTATTTGGAATAACATATAAATGACAGCACTAGCATAAACATATGGTCGCAATTAAATATAGAGACTTGTGTTCATAATATGCACACGCAGATACAACAACAACACCAACACAGAAGACAACAAAATAATAACGAAGTAAAGTAAAATGAACTAACCATAATAGGTAGAATTTAAACGCTCCAGGATTGAACAATCAGCTCCCTTACTGTATAAGATAATCTCACCACTGATTGGATGTTCCACTATCACAGACATTCTCTTGCGGCAGGAATCAAATGGTAAAACATGTAGGATCTTCAATGTGACATCACCCTGACCTAACCAGAACACAAGAATTGCAGTTTTTCGGAATTTAGCAAAGGCTTTAGGTGTTGTGAGGATTTTAATTTGATAAAAGATTGTTATTAATTTTAAAGATTTGTTGAGTTGCCAATATGTGCTTGCATGAGTCTGTACAATGCTAAAAATGCCTAAGGATCAGAGATGATGGTGCTAAACTGAATGATATTTAAGTCTAAACAACAGAAAAAGTCCCTCTGGTAAAATTCCATACAGGGGGTGTTGAAAAGTTCCTGACTTTAGCTAAAAGAAAATACAGGAGGATCAGTTAATTGTGATTTTATTCAACATATTCCCCTCTCAGATTCACACACTTATTGCAGCAATTCTTCAGTTTTTCTAAGCCCTGTAAAAGAACTCAAGAAGGTTGGGCTTCCAACCAGGCTTTCAGGGTACACTTTAAACCAGGAACTTTTCAGAACCCCTTGTATAGTTCCTATGTACCAAATTGCTATGCCCAGACTATGAGAGAAAAGACTTGCCAAAAGTGCCACACACTGAGAAAGAAACTCAAACCATGTATTTTACTAAGAGAACTAGTTAACCATACAGTTGTACCTATGGTCATTTATGTACATTTTTGCTATGAGTTAGACTATGAAGTGGAGGAAGTTTCTACAGCCTTCTCAGGTTGTGATAACATGTGACATAGAGAGGGGGAGGTAAATATGTTTATTGTTCAGTTTGAACTATTGAGTTATTTAAACAGATAAGCAGCACACAGTCAAGAAGTTTAAAGAATCGAAAATTGTTGTGGGAGTGGTGGAAGGAATACAGAGTGAGGGGGGAGGAGAAAATAAATGAGAATGGCTAATGTTTGAGAATAGTTTATAGTGAATGGGAAGAATACTTGAATACCTATGTGAGTGTGGATATGGAAAAGTTATTTGCCTAAGAGACAAGTAACTTTTCCATATCCACACTCACATAGTTGCATAGCCTTAAACCAAATATTGTATGTCTAGAAACTTATGTTAGATGTCTCTAAACTTCTAAGTTTAGAGACCATTGTAAGGTTGGTATATTGAAACAAAGTGTAGTTTCTTTCTCTCTCTCTCTCTTTCTTTCTTCTATCCTTCTAACTACCACGCCTTCTCTCTTGGGTCATTTAGTCCTTTTCCATGCCAGCATGGAAAAGGGAACATCAAATAAAGAAGATGACATGCAGAATATGTAGCAAGAATGTTCTGAAATGCTAATGGGTTTAGGAATGTTTTTATTTCAAATGTATAAAAAATGAATAAATAAAAAGGATTAATAAAGACACTCAATGAATTGTTAATAAAGAAGATTAACCTTGAACACAACCATGTCCTGAATAGAACATCTTTAACCCTTTAGTGTTCAGATTATTCAATCAAACATAATGCCTATTGATTCCCATTGATTTGAATTAATCATGCATTATCTCATATCTTCAAGATCTTGATGGTGTAATTACTTAATGTAGAATAACATTGTAGGGTAGGTGCGAGAGCCTGGATCTGGTCAGTTTGAACATAAAACAGATTAACTATTTTGGCCAGATATGGCCGGTTTAAATACTAAAGGGTTAAAAGAAAAACTATTCTCTATATACATATAATTTATTTTTTAACTTATTTTTTCCATTTTATTTCATCATCTTGATTTACCTTAGTCATATTTTGAAAATTAAAATAATTGTAAATTATTTTAGTATTTGAACTGGTCAGTAATATTTTAAATGGGGTAGGAATTTTACCCTAAATATTCTTCAAGTTGCTGAGTGGGAATAAAGAAACTAAATATCATATTAGAATTTTATCTTGATCTGATAAATACAATCCCCAAGTAGGTCTGCTGAAAAGTTACCTACCCTTAATACTGGCCAAATATTGCTACTTTTAGTAATTATCTATCGCCTTTAAAATGTTCTCCATTCTTAGCAGTGTGGTATAGCTTTGCTAAGAAATGGATGGTGTTAAATTTCTCTATCTCTGTAGAATCATCTCCCAATCTCTCTATCCACTCAGTCGAAGTTGACTCTCGGTCACTCGTTGGATCAGTGTCCTCCAGTCAGTTCTATCCTGGGCCGCTTCTTTCAGATTGGCTATGTCCATTCCGGTATCACTCTTGATGGTGTCAAGCCAGCGGGTTCTTGGTCAGCCTCTTCCTCTCTTGCCACTGACCATTCCGAGCATGATGTCCTTCTCCAGAATCATAGTTGACCAAATATGGGATTAATCAATATGTGTGATTTCTGAGTTGCAGAATTTGGAATATAACAATCTATTCAAAATGTGCATAAGCTGATTAAAGAATGTATAATTCTCTGTTCTTTTGTAATTTTTCTACAATACCATGTGACCATATTACAAAATTTATTTGGTGTCTGAATCTCAAATTTACAAACTAGATAGACAAATGGAAAGTAACTCATGGATTACAATGGCTTTCACTCAACAATTTAGTTGACCGAGTTTGATCTCAAAGGTGTGCTAAGAAAGTATTTGCCTGGATTTTTAATCTCTTTTTCTCCTTTGTATACACACACACACAAAACACATAATAACATATCCATAAATATCAACACCCTAATCTAGAGCTTTGATTCCCTAAATCTAACAGTTTTTTTTAAAAGAAATTCCTCTGGCAAAAGGAAATTGTGTCCATGGCCTTTGCAGCCCTTCCATAGAAGATGAAATCAATATCAGTAATGTTCCTTTTGAACAGTTACAAGTCAATAGCTCAAAGAAAATACTTAGTGAGAACATGTGGTACAGAACAACTAAGAGATAGGTATAGATAGGCAATTGGAAGCAAATGAATTTCAAAGAAGATCTGGAAATATGGTTACTAAATAAAACAGAATGGTTAACGTCATGTTTAAATTACAGTGTTCTGATAATACTGTAGTTATACTGTAGCATCCTGATCATCCATAGTCATGTTAAGCTATATATAATGATGATGATGGTAATTGTGGTGATAGTGAGGAGAGTAACTTTGGTGGCAGTAGTTGTAAGGCTAACAAAAACATAATTGCCACAGATAAAGATGAAGAAGGTTGAAAACTTCAGATGATATCAAGCAACAGATAGAATAGAACCTGTGACATGTGTAATACAAATCAAACTTTAGCCCCTTAGCATTTAAGCTGGCAATAATCTGGCTGAAATATTCTACCTGTTTTATGTTCAAACCAGCCGGATCAGGCCTCTCATACCTTCCCTACAATGTCATTCAAAAGATATACAGCCATATCATTTAAATATTGAGGTTACAAGATAATGCATGATTAATTCAAAACAATGTAAATAATATAAGAAATTGCATTTGACAGAGCAATCTAAATGCCAAAGGCTGAAACCATTTATATTCCATGTTAACAATATCGCTTGAATGAAAAGTCTTTTCAGCTACAAAGCACCTGACAATATACAACTTTCAGTATTCCATTTTGAATCTCTATCCAATCTATAGACATGTAATCGTCAATCCTCCACAGCTTTTGAAAATAAAATAGAATAAAAGTCTTATCTTAACCACTGACTTCACTAAGCAATGTTTTGCATCATTGTACCACCACCACACCACACCACACCGCACCACTACATCACCAGCCTAACATGAGACAAAACATGTAATACTGTCAGGTTTACAAGTGTCCAGAGACTTGTTATCATTGGTGAGATGAGGAAGGAGGGAGATTTAATTGAAAGCAAACATCTATTAGTGGGCTGTGGTGGTAGGCATTAATGGATTGTGGTAGTGGTTCTTAGGAAATGTTGTGGCTGTTGGTAGAGATTAGCATGGTGAGGAGTGACAAGTGAGTGGTATTTGAAGTAATGCTGAAGTATACTGCCGTGGTGGTCACAGTGTGGGTGTGTTTTGATGGTAGACATGGTAATGTAGATTTGATGTAGTTGTGCTGCAGATAAAAGACCAAAAAATGTAGTTGGTGAAGGGAATGTACAATAGGTAGTGTGCTGCTGGAGCTAATTTAGTGTACATATAGTATGGGAGTGATCTAGTGTGCTTGCAGTGTCATTGTAGTGGTCGAGGTGGCAGTGGTAGTAATTTCGCATAGATATGAAAAAAAGCAGCATTTGTTTTCCTGGTTGAGGACAAATGATTGAATTTGCAAATCAATCTAACCCTTCAAGTTCAACAGATTGAAACATCACTTGTGTTGTTCTGAGTCTCCCTTAAAGATGCTTGAGTCTCAGTAAGCCAGTATAAAAGTCTACCCAACTGTAAAGTTCAACCTTTTAAATAGTAGAGATACTATATAACTAATGAGAGGTTTCATTAGCTTGCATTGTTAATATGAGATTATCTCGTATTGATGTGAACTTAAGTACGTGGTAAATTCCTATAATAAATTATGACTAATTAGCATTAATACTAATAAATAAGACTTAATTCTAACTACATGTACTCAGAAAAACTTCAATCTTACCTGGTAGAAAAACCTTAACAAAATCCTTGGATCTCTTTCGAAGTTGACACCCATAGCTCTTGGCAGCTCTCACAAGAGCTAGTTCATCAGGACTCTCTGCTTCATAACGCATTATTCTATCAAAAGAATACTCAGAGCCAGCCACACTTGCTTCTCGTGATCTTGAGGAGCTCTGAAGGTCAATGATGCTGGACATTGTCTTTTGGCTTTCGGATTTCTTGAATGTTGGAGAATTTGGTTGACTGCCATTCAATGAGGCATCATAGTAAGAAGCAGGCATGAAACCTGCATCATTCAACTTTAAAAATAAAAGAATGAGGGAACATGAAGTAAGACCATGGAGAGAGGAACTTCAGTTTGATTCTTCATTACGGACATCTTTTTATTTATGTTGTACCCTGAATGTAGAGGACATGCAAAGACTAGAGAGGAATGAAGCTAGTACGCTCCACTAGATGTGCAATGTCAGTGTACATGTACCACTGAGTGCTGGTGTATTGAGAGAAGAGTTAAATTGAGAAGAAATCAGTGCAGTGTGCAAAAGACGAGGCTGCACTGATTTGGATCTGTGATGGTTGAAAACAGTTGTATAAAGAAGTACTGATTAGTTAAAGTGGAGGGAATTTTGCAAGAGGGAGACCCAGAAAGTGGAGGGAATTTTGCAAGAGGGAGACCCAGAAAGATAAGGGACAAAGTGCTAAAAGCTGATCTCACTGGGTCTTACAAAAGGTCATGATAAAATCTGAGATAACTGGTACCACCCACAGCAGAATTGATATCCTAAAAGCACCTTGGAAATTCTCATCTTGTTGTACCTACATTGATACCCCAGTTGGATAGTAAGGGAGAATAAGTTAGAAAGCAATATAAGAAGAGATGATGGTGAAGATGAGTCAGGAATGCTCTCAAGGGACCCTCTCTGACCTGTCAGCCTTTTCCTTAACATTTCATGCCCTAACATTCATCACTGCTCTATCACCTGAGAGCAGAATAGGTACATACTACATCCCCCAACTCTCTCAGTTGCCTTTCTTCCCACCCCGAACCCACTTCCATTTCCCAAAATCTTCCCTCACCTACTGTCTCACTTCCTTTCTGTGCCTTCTCCCTGTTATACTGTGTTCTTCATCGTTAACATCTTGCTTATCTGCTATTATCCTCAATGCCCTCACATATCTATTGCAACCCTGCCCCAAAACCTCTCCTCAATTTCTCTGTCATTTGTGAGTCACGGCTATCCTGCCCACTCACCCACTCCAAACCTTTGTATCACCTCACTTATTCTTACCACCCCCAACGAACCTTGAGAGCATTCTTGACTCATCTTCACCATCATCTTGTCTTATATTGCTTTCTTACTTATTCTCCCTTACTTTCCAACTGGGGTATCAATGTAGGTACAACAAGATCCCTATTTCTGTCCCTCTATACTTTTAAACTTTCAACTGGCACAAATCCACCCCACCTCAATACTACTCCCTCCTTCTCATTTGAGAGGTGTTTACCTTTTTCATCTTTTTTTGTCTTGCAAGGTACTTGGTGACCCTGTTTTTTATGTTGCCATATAAAAAGCACTGTTATTTATGCTATGAAAAAATCACCAGTGCTGGTGTCACGTAAAAAGCACCCAGTACACTCTGTAAAGTGGTTGGCATTAGGAAGGGCATCCAGCTGTAGGAACCATGCCAAAACAGACAATGGAATCTGGTACAGCTCCCAGCCTTGCCAGCTCCTGCCAAACCATCCAACCCATGCCAGCATGGAAAACAAACAGTAAATGATGATGATGATGATGATTGTATTGTTAGGATTTCTGGGAAGATGTGTTCATGATCACTAAGTCCAAGGCCAAATTCTTCAATGACCACTAGACCTGGATTCTCCAGATGGTCATCTAACTTCAGAAAGTGACTCATGAGCAACTTTACAGCGACTTCCCCCAAGATAATTGTTTCTCATGTAAAGCTACAAAGCTGCATGTGGAAAGATTCTCTTCAAAATGTAGGTCAAGATAAGTTTGTTTGTTTTTATTTTTAATGAAAGAATAACAGTTGGCCACAAATAAAGCCTCTCTTCTCTATGTTACTGATATTGTCCAAGTATGGGCTGATACTGCTTGGCACCAGTATTATCACAGGCATCAGAAAGCAAAGAGCTATGACAAATACTGCAAGGCATCCTGCCTGATACACTAAAAAGTCTACTAATCTATGACTTTGATGTATCAGATTGCCAGAAAATGATTGCAATTTGTTGAGCACTGTAAAACTGAGAGTTGCTCTGCAACTATGTCATCATCTAAGACCTGAGCCCCAGGAGGGTGACCTGAGGGTATCCTCAAAAACTCGTGAAGAATAGTTATGCTGATCAGTTCAAGAAACTGAGATTGGTATAGACTATGTGGAACACCCACCATCATATCTGATGCAAGTCTAAGTTATAGTGGACAAAAAAAACTATCATGCTATATAATACTATTATTATAACACCGTATTACTATTATAATATCATCTGTGTTCTACCATCAAACTACAGCATTACCATTCATTATACAAAACTGGATTCGGTTTTGATAAATACTCAGCACTGCTGTAACATAGCAGAAATTTACCTTATCTTCATGAGGGTGGTTTGAGACAACAACAGTATTGCAGATGGCTAGCAGTAAGAAGAACTCATGTACACATTGTATGTCTGCAGGGATGTCTCGCTGGGTACCAAAGCTGCTGCTATGTTGAGAAGCCAGCATATATAGCAGTTGGTGTTCAAGACCACTTTCTGTGAGGACCTGCCAAGAATTCAAAATAAATCAGACAAATTAAAATGGAAGAGATCGGATTTATTCAATAAAATCAAAAACTATATAAAAAAAAGAAAATAACAAGAGCACTCAGAGAGCGCAAACCTCCACCAAGGCAACACCAACGTCCTCTCAACGATTAGCCAGAGATGATTTTTAAAATGAGAATATCTGAAATAAACTCGACTGCTCTCACAAGTGAGAATACTAAAATGAACCTGACCACTCTGAAAAATTAAGTGAAAAAACTGGAAAAATAGTCCAGAATCCTTGGCCGGTACTTGATCGATCCCAATAGTAGTCATGGAATGTAAAGGTGGGTGTGCAGGCCATGTTTGTAATGCTGTGTGTGTGTGTGTGTCATCTGCAGTGGGAACAGGGGCAGTTTTCTCTATGAAGGCCTTTTCTCATCTATCCACTGATATAGTGTCTTTACGACCATTAAGGTCTATAGTGAAAAATGTTTCTGTGCATGAAAGAAAATAGAAAGGACCTGCATACAGTGCTGTTAAGAGAGGTTTAACAACATCATTGCACACAAAAATGTGAGTCCAAGAGGTAAAGCTTCCTTCAAGGCAGAGCTAGAAATGCAATTGTCAAGGAGGTAAGAGGTTTTAAACAGGAGCGATATATTCAAAATTGGTAAAGCTAAAAATTGTTGAGGATAAATTAAATTTATTATTATTACTGAATATGTTAGTGTTATTTAATTTCTGGACAGTTTCACTGCCGTTTGTTTTTGCAGTTTGATTTCTTTATCCATCAGTTTCTACTGAGATAGAGACGCGAGTTAACAGCAATGCTACTATAGCTTATGTGGAAATCAAGAGTGTGCTTTCAAGGGAGATAATCAGAGAAAGACTTGAAAGTGAACATAAGATTGTAATACTTCATGTAAAGTAAATATAACAAATAACCCAGAATCCTTGTCCAGAATTGATCCCAAAATCTAATCAGTTTGTGCCAGTCATGAGGCCAAACAACCCTGAAAGTTTCATCTGAATCCATCCAGCGGCTCTTGAGATATTTTGTCCATGGACAAACAAACAAACACAACTGAAAACAGTACCCCTGCCTTCGCTAAGACAGAGGTAATAATAATCCAAAAAGCAACAAAAAGTTAAAAACTATATAATATAATGATTTTTCAAATTCAGCAAAGGCAATTGTTGAAAGGTAGAGATTTATTCAACTATATTACACTTCAGTATAATATTGGTCCATAGGAAACCTGGACCAATGATGCTATTTTTCAGTTTGCAATATATATGAATCGATAAATACTTACTGAGCTGGTGCGACTCATATTTGAAAAAGATTGTCTAGCATTCTCTACAATATCCAGGTTTTCTTCAACTGAGAAAGTGAAAACAAAAATATTTTATTTAGTACCAATCTCATTTAAGGAGCCACTTATAACAGGAATTCACCCTTAAATTGTAAAGCAACCTTATCACAAAACCTTCATGCAAAATAGTTTACTTACTGGGTTTGTGGGGGAAATCAGTTCCTCTGATTGAGCAGCACATAAATACCATTTTATTCTCGGTCAGAGTTCCAGTCTTATCAGAAAATATGTAGTCTACTTGTCCCAAATCCTCAGCAATATTCAGTGCTCGGCATTCAAATGGTTTTCCTGTTCCTTCATGGTACAAATTCAAGTCCTGATTGATGAAGAACACATGACCCAGCTTCACAATCTCTATTGACACATAAAGTGGAAGTGGTATAACAGCCTGGAAAAGAAGAGACATACAAAGACATTGATAGCGCTAGTTACAAAGGAATGCACAGTGAGTAGTTGACAGTGGTGTGACAGACTACCAAGAAAGATATATAATCACTGGCAGCTGTATAACAGACTGCAAAGGAATATATTGTACATACAAAGAGTAGCTGCATAAAAGCTTAAAAAGATACAGAACATACAATGATAGTTGTGTAAAAGACTAGAAAGGAATTATATACACAGTAGCATATTATACTAGAGTGCACAGAAATATATATATATATATATATATATATATATATATATATATATATATCTTACTTTAGAGGAAAAATCAAAACCAAGGCAGAATGAGTGTCCCAAGTCATTTTAAATAATTTAATTAGGGTAAGGTAAATTTGAAGTCTTACAGCCATTTATGGGATAACCCAAGTAGCAGGTTAGCATATCCATGCACTGGGTATTCCATCATCAGAAACAAGGTATGACTATTTTAGACAGGGAAAATTTACAGTTTCTAGGGAGTAAAATACAATAATAAAGAGTAAAAGTAGTTGGAAGAATACAGGCAGGAGAATAATGTTTACGACTCATCTTTTATCTGGAGGATATGGATGTTGATTGGTACTTCTATGAAGGTACAGGATTTTAGTTAAAATCTCAGGTAAATTCAAGGAGTGCTTTAATTAAAACCTGTACCTGACATCTCATTTTAAAAGATATATTTACCAAAATTGCATCAAAATATCTTGAAATACTAAACAGTAAATTTATTCAATAAAATCGCCATTGGCTTCAATTATGGCCTCCAGATGACTTCAGAATCTCCTGCAACTCTTCTGGACAGTCTCCTTGTTTAAGTTGGTGAATGCTGTCATAATCCTTGCCTTCTGTTCATTTTTGGTGTTACAAGGAGTTTTGTTGGTCTCTCGCTCAACTGTGCCCCACACATAATAATCAAGGGAGTTACAGTCTGGGGAGTTAGGTGGCCAGGTAATGTGGTTGCAGAAATTGTCTGATAGCCATGACTGGGGTCCCCTGCTTGGCATGGTGCCGAGTCCTGTTGCCAGACATAGGGTCTTTCAGCAGCCACCCTCTTGACCCAGGGCAACACTACCTCCTCCAGGCACTTGACATAGGCCTCCGTGTTGAGTGTGAGGCTGTGTGGGAAGACGAATGGAGGCACGTTATCATCACTAAGTGAT
Organism: Octopus sinensis; assembly: GCF_006345805.1. Lineage (NCBI taxonomy): Eukaryota > Metazoa > Mollusca > Cephalopoda > Octopoda > Octopodidae > Octopus > Octopus sinensis. Next base: position 16,837,610 of record NC_043009.1, on the reverse strand, counting down.
TGCTCCAAACATCATGCTGTTGGCTGGATGTTTGATTTTTATCACTCTTGGTACATATTTTAGGGACACAGCAAGCCAACTGGCAGAAATTTTTCTCGTCTGAGAAAAACCAAAGCATGTTCAGTTGGAAGGGATGCTTGAGTTTGTTCAAAAGCTTCGTAGCACAGTCTTTCCTCTTGTCCTTGATGGCTTAGGATATAAATTTGCCATTCTTTTCTTGTATGAGGAATACCTCATGTCTTCATGCACTACATGCCTGATAAGAAACTCAGACACTTCTATGTTCCTGGCAATGGACCCGATTGACTTGGAGGGATTGTTATCAATCCTGGCCTGGATCTCACCAACAAATTCAGGAGTTCTTTTCTAATCAGAATGATCAGAGTAAGTTTTCCAAGCTGCCATACTTCGTAATCATCATTAGACTCATCCAACTCTTTCTGAATCCTCTGCACTGTCCTCAGATTGACACCCAAAAACTCTGAAATGTTCGTATTGGAGTTACCAGTGCAAATGCCAAGCAGGACAGCATGTCGTTTCCAAATTTCTGGCAGAGTGAATTGCATCTTGGTGCTGTTTTTCTCACAGATGGTGCCCAACTGACCCTACCATACTGTGTAGTCAACAAAATCAAAAACAAACAATGCGCATGCATGAAATGAAAAATATAAAATGGCAACAATTTACCCATTGCACTCAGCATGTATGTGTATATATATATATATATATATATATATATATATAAATATATAGATACACCTTTATGTGATAGTCAACAAAGATACATACACTGAGAGTTACATAGCAGAACTTAATATTTATGCAGGGAAGAGAAGTGCTCATGGTCTTTAGGTGCTTTTGCAGACTGTTGAGATTGATTTACCTGGTGTTCAGTTGGAATTATAATATATCCAGGTCCATAAGGAAAATGTGTATTGGGAGGAAATTTTAGTGGGCTGCAGAACTGAAGAGGAATGTTTTGGATGGTGTGTAGTGAGTCAGATAAGCTAGTGCAATACGGTGTAGTAGCATAGTGCTACAGCTGCCAGTCAATCAGAGTTAAGGTGCAGCAATGTCAATAAACCAGTTCTCAGTTTAACCGAGAACAAAGTTTTGTCTTTAGAGAGTTAGTGACCAACTGGCAACCTGTTAACATATCTCACCACCTGCAGCTAAATTGAGAAATGTCAATGTTTATTTCTTCCAACAAACACGACATGTGGCCAACAGCAATCTCAAGCGAGAAGAGCTAACCATTATCCTCTTTCACAAAAATCAGCACGAAAGGCCTTTGTGTAACTTATATCAACATCATCACTTGATGTCCGCTTTCCATGCTGGTGTGGATTGGAAGGTTTGACTGAAAACTGGTAAGCCAAGGATCTGCATCAGGTTCTGATCTGATCTGGCAAGATTTCTACAGTTAGATGCCCTTCCTAATGCCAACCACTCTGTGAGTGTAGTGGGCCCATAAAAAATGACCTGACGGCAGCATCAACTATGACTAGGGTCTCACTTGGCTTAACAGGTCTACACATGCACAGTATATTACCAAAGGTTTTGGTCACCTGTCACTGCCTCCATGAGGCCCAATGCTCAAACTATGCTTGTTACATGCCACTGGCATGGGTGCCAGTAAGATGGCACTGGCGTTGGCCACGACTACAATTTTTCTTCGGGTCGACAGGTCTTCAAAAGCACAGCATATTGCCCAATGATTGAAGGTTGCTTTCAACAGTCCAGTTATGTGACACTAGCATCAACCACAACTATGATCTCATTTGGCTTGCCATTAGTGCCTCCTTGAAGCCTAATGCTCAAATGGTGCTTTTTACATACCACCAGCATAGATGCCAGTCATACAACACCAGCATCTGCCTCAACTGCAATTTCACTCGACAGGTCTTTACAAGCACAGTATATTGCCCAATGATTGAAGGGTGCTTTTAATGGGCCAGTCATGTGACACTGGCATCAGCCAAGACTACGACCTCACTTGGCTTGATGGGTCTTCTAAGCACAGCATATCTCCAAAGGTCTTGGTTGTTTGTCATTGCCTCTGGGAGGCCCAACATTTGAAGATCATGCTTCACCACCTCATCTCATGTCTTCCTGGGGGTCTACCTCTTCCACAGGTGCCCTCCTTCACACAGCTGTCCTCATCCATATGCATCATGTTACCATAGCAGCACAGTCGTCTCTCTTCCACACCACATCTGATGCTTCTTATGTCCAACTTTTCTCTCATGATGCTTATACTCTATTGTGCATGCACACTGACATTACATATCCAGTGGAGTATACTAGTCTCATTTCTTACAAGCCTACGTATGTCCTCGGCAGTCACAGCTCATGTTTCACTGCCATGTGGCATGGCTGTTCGCACACAGGCATCATACACTGCCTTTCACTCAGAGCGAAAGGCCCTTTGTTACCAGTAGAGGTAGGAGCTCTCTGAACTTTGCCCAGGCTATTCTTATTCTAGCAGCTATGCTCTCAGAGCATCCACCCCCTCTACTGACTTGGTCACCTAAATAATGGAAGTTATAGACTACTTCCAGATTTTATTCCCTGGTATGTGATGGAATCTATTTTCTGTACATTTTTGGTGTTTATTATACCTGTGCACCTTCCACACACAAAAACTATCTTCTCTGGGTACATCTTATGGAGTTTCTACCTATGCCTTTTCTACAGATTGAGCAGGGCTATCTACCTGAAGAGATTTGTGATTTGTCCACCTTCCTACTTACTAAGACTTTGGTTTTTGCTAGGTTAACTCTAAGGCTCTTCGATTCTAGACCTTGGTTCCACATCTGAAACTGATCCTTGGTGAACCCCTACTTGTACCCTGAATTCTTCACTGTACTAATTGCCAACCTTCACCTTACTGGTAGCATCCATGTGCATGGCTTGCACATCTCTCACCAACCACTCATCTATCCTTAGTTTCCGCAATGACCACCAAATAAGAGATCGGGGTACCCTGTCAAAGGTTTTCTTCCAAATCAACAAAAGCCAAGTACAGAGGTTTATCTTTGGCTAGGTATTTCTCCTGCAGCTGTCTTACAAGAAATACAGCATCAGTGGTGCTTCTCCTTGGCACAAATACAAACTGCATCTCATCTAAATTCTCTCCCTAATTAGTTGGTCTATGACACTCTCAGTGACTTTCATCACCTGATCCAACAATGTGATACCCCTGTCTATCTGTGGCTTCACCTTTACTTTTGTAGCAGTTGACTATGGTGCTGTTACACCAGTCATTGGGTATGACCCCTTCATATATCACCTGGTTAGTTATATGCCCAAATGGTTTTAATGCAAAAGCTAGTAATAAATCTTTCTGACTCACACGTACACCAACTTCACTCAGCTATTAGTCATCTCTTGTCCACATGTGATAGAATAAATCAAATTTACTTTTGTAGCGTCCTGTTGTTTTTCGCTAACGTGAAATTCCACCTTATTTATTTGTATAGGTTTCTCTAATTTTGTTTATTGAAACAGTTAAAATAAGGAAGAAATTCTGTGGTATATTAAAGTACAGTCAAAAATAATACATTTACTGATTTCTTGGTTTTTTTAAAAATTTCATTTCTCAAAACAAGTTCGTTGCACTTCTGCTGTGTTTGCAATGAGTTTTATTGAAACTGGTTTGAATTTTCTGTGTCGAAAGTTGCTAGGAGTGTTGCCAAGCATCTGTGTATGTTGTTTTAATGGTGCATGCGATGTATATGTATATGTGTTTGTGTTTGTGAGGATTCATTTGTATGTGTGTATTCTGAGCGAAGAATAAACTAGTGAAGAGTCAATGTGTGTGTGTTGTTTGAAAGTATTTCATGGGGCCCCAGAATTTGTTCATTGTTTTATAAATGAAATCATGAGGAGAAATCACCAATGAGGTTATATCTATAGGATCTTTTGACTTGCTAGAAGTAGCAGCAAAATAGTCATGGTAATATTGGTGGTGGTGGTGGTGGTGGTTTGGTGGCCTAGTTTATTAGCTAAAGATGAGTAATAGCAAGAATTATAAAAACACTTGGGGTGTGTGAAGAGATTTGAAAAAGGTTGACATATAACCTGCTAATCTGCAGATAGTAGCTTTTTTTTTTAATATATACATCAGATCATATAGAAGCTGAACTATGAACACAGTGAGCTTGTTGTTGCTCTCTGTTGTTGTTTTTATGGTGTAGACCTTTAAACTGTATTTCATTATCAACTGTGATGGCTACAAAGAAATGCCAAGTTTAAAAACAGTTTTATTTACTTCACTCCACTTCTAACTGAATAGTTTCACTGGCTTGTCTTATATTATCACTTCTCATCAATAATATGTAGTATGGGTTGGTTGTTTTAGCCATCTGTTACAATACAGATTATAGTCCCATGACTTCTTTTTTTGCAGGGAGTGTGAGTATTTCAGTTTGCTTTTTGGCTACAATAATTAAATAAGCGTTTATGGTGGCAGTTGAAAGGACCAGTATTTTCCTCTCCAATGAAAATTTCTTCCCTTTTTCATTATATGTCACTTAAAAGGGCTAGCTCAATTGAGGGTGTCTCCAGGCTCGGGTAATGTTTATAAAAGACATGAGTAACGCAACTTACATCATGATTGATTTAATTGATAAATTTGTCAGTAGTCTGGCTGGGGAGTGAGTGTAGCTGGTTGGAGTTAATTAAGCTTCATACATAATCATTTCTCTCATGTCTTTAAACTGTATATATATATATATATATTTAGATAAATTAACTGTCTCAAGATGTGAAAATGTTTGGCTTATGAGGTTGTGGGCTCAATTCTTAGACTGTTTAACATGTTGTGTCCTTGAGCAAGGCCTTTCATATCACATTGCTTGAGTTAACTCAGCTTTCTGTTGGCCAGATGATGGTGCAGCTCTTTCTCCCTCCAGCTGTCACATACTGGATGTGCTGCAGGGCCGAAGTGGGGATGGTGAAAGGGTATTTATGTCCGCTCATCTCTCTCTCTCTCTCTCGCTCACACACACACACACACACACACACACACAAAGGGTGTTTGGTTACACAAAGTGTTTGATTACTGAAAAAGATATGCAGAAAATTGTTAAATTTGGAACAATAATTAAAAGACATTACCTGGAAAATAATAATGTATTTGGAAAACTCAATTAAAGCTCTGAGGCCCAAGTTATATTGCGCGCTGTCTCCATATGGTACAAATGGTATAAGTTCAGGGTTGTCATATTTATTCAACCAAATCACAGAAGCTGGAACAAAAACCCATGCAAAAGAATAATTTTAAGGGCAACATTTTGCAAGTAATGAGGGTTATTATGGGATTTGTTCTCATTGTTTAGTGTTAGCTAATTTGGATGTCACTTATTAATAATGTTTATTTAATATTTTGAAGAAACAAGCATTTTTATTTTCCTAATAAGACCTAATTGCCATTACAAGACTATTTGAAGGTAGTCAGCAGACACTGGCTTCATTATATGATACAAATGAATCTTGAAACCCAATATTTAACAGTGTGTCATCGCTAATAATAGCCAATACTCCTAACTTTTAAAGCTTGGTTTTAATCATTTCCCTTTTCTGATATTGCTAATGTAATTTGTAACATCAGACTCGGAGCTTTACTATAGCTAGTTCCCTATCCCTCTGGCTTTAAATTTTATGAAGTCCAACATTTTATTACACTCCTACATAGTTGACACATTAAATACCAGGAGCATCAACTGATAGTTTTCTACCACTGTCACTATGTAATGTCCATAACCAAGATCCTAAACACTTGCTGGATCATACACTTAGTAAATCCAGATCATTAACGAACAGGGAGTTTGTAAACTTGCACAATTACATTCAAATGCCAATAAATTCTTGCTAGTAGATCAAACTTTAATACTTTCTTCGGTGGTTCTTTTTGGCAAGACTATTGACATAGGTAGATTTAAGCAGTTATATAACTCCTTACAAAGCTTGGACTTTTTTAATAAACCTCATTATTATTGAATTAAGACAATGTTTGTTAAATTGGCAGAAATCACATAAGATCAAACTAAATGTATTTGATTATTTAGTTTTATACTTGTACAACCTACTTTCAAGTTCTGTTCAAGGTAACTTCATTTATTACTTCTAGAGTCAATAAAATAATACTAGTGGTATACTTGGGTTGATTGGGTCAACTAAACTTCACCCATTAAATATTTGGATTTGTGCCGAACAAGAAATTTCTGCTATGTAAACAGAAATTGGTTGTATTGGTGAATGAAATGCACAGGAAATTAATTTTTTTTTATTTTGTTTTTATGACTTGGTCAAAAGAGGAAGAATAACACTGATGACATTTTCCAGGGCCTCCATGATTGACGGGAGGAAGTTGTCCTCAGATCAGGCACTTGGCCAAGCCAGGTGGTGCTGTTAGGCAGTGGATTATGTTTACATATACAATACCAACTTTTCAAATACTGATGGCCTGGCACCACTTATAATCGCTACTAATTTACAAACAGGAACTTTAAACTCTCATGGTCACCAGACAAGTTTACTGGTACTTTGCACAGCACAGTATAAATAAACTATCATTCATACTAATATACTTCATGTAATTATTGAAGTAAATTTAATATTTGCTTAATTTAGAAATGATTGACACTGGTTTGGAAAATCAGGAATCTAGAAAGGTTTTGGAACTAAAGGTCTCAGAAAATTGATGTTGTACCTGTACCACCAAAGTTCAAAGATACTAAAGAGGTAGTACTAGCTATTTAGGGAAAAACTTATTAAACTATTTGCTTCACTTAAGTGTTGACTGGACTATTACTTGGCTGAGCGTGAGCCCTTAACCAGTCATGTCTTCAGTTTCAAACCTACTTCTATCAAAATCTGACACACAAATCTTGCAAAATTTACCTCTTTTCCCTGTTACATACATGCTCTCACACAGAGAGTGAAAAGAAGAAGCTTTAAAAAGGTACATAAGTGAGTTTGGGAGAGAGAGAGAGAGAAAATGAACACTGAATGATAAGATAAAGTGACAATACAAGTATTCAGTTAGGTAATTTCAATTAGTCCAGTGACAAAACCCATGCACCTTACAATTGATTTCTTAATGACACAGATTAATGAACCCTAAAGTAAAGGATGACTAATTCACTCACAATATTTAGTCTTAATTGTCTCTTTTGATAGAGTTCTGAGTCCAGATCACTTTGCTTTTCTTCTTGGGGATATTGTGGAGAAATTCAACTAGCTATACTCTAATGCTTGCACCTTACTCCAACATGTAATAAATTATTATTGCAATAACCTTCAAATATGAGCCAATGAATAGTTTCAGTTAAACTTCTAGTTGACTGAACAACCAAATCTCTTTCAAACTACATCCTGCTATCTTAAAAGAAGGGTACTTATCATATTACAGTTCGTGATATGAAAGAAAAATTGGGATGATCAAAGCTGCAATGAGATGACAGAAAAACGTATATTGTCATGAAATGCAACAACTCTACACAAAATAAGAAATATCTATTTAAGACATTTCTATCACAAAACTCACACATAAATTTAAACTCATAATGAGGTCATTCAAAGCTGCAAAAAATACACCTCAATACTTTACTATATTTAGGTCAAGCTGAAAAAGCCTTTATATCATCACTAAATCTGCTATAAATAACAGCCATTATCTCTTTCTCTCAAGAAATGAAAGTATATATTGCAAATGTAGTCGTAGATATATTCTAAAAAGAAAGGATGGTCATAGATGGAACGAATTTGGTCATAGGTCTATTCAGTCAGCTGTGACAGGGAGTTAAACAAGAATTATATTTAGATTAACCTGTCTCTTTCTTGTGTTCATATTCTGAGGAAGTTTGATTTTGTCTTACATCTTGTTACATGTGACTGACTATATCCTTTCTCCCCTGCTATGTGTGGGCTAGCCCATTATTATAGTTCAAATTGTGATAGTACATAGCCAGAAACTACAGTGTACCAAGTTACATTACTTGCAGTGCCCTTTTGCATTCTGAGTTCAAATCCAGTAGAAGTCAGCTTTGCCCCATTCCAAGTTGACAGAATACTAATCATATTCTAGATGACAATTCAATTAACTTGTAAACCTACCCTACAGTGTTGTTAGTATACTGCAATATGAGAATGATTATTGTACTTCAACTTACAATTATTTTATCAATATTTCATTCTCTTTTTACATTTTTTTAATTAATTAAAGAGACATTGTGAAAACAACTTCCTATTAAACTAATATAATTATGTAAAGATAATAAATCTTTCATTTGTTTAACAAACACATTTATAAAGTTAGGCAATTATTTGAAGAAGGATTTGACAGCTAGATGCTTTTCCTGTCACCAAGTAAAGTATTTCAAGAACATATTTTTTTATTCCAGATATCTTTGAAAGTAGAGGAAAATCACTCATAACATCAACAAAGTCAACAGCATCATTGTTTCACTCAAGCAATGACAAGTGAGGAATATCAGCATTCACACACAATGGATTTCCTGCAGTTCCTGTCCACCAAAAAGGTATTTGTCAGTTCAGGGCTACAGCAGAAGACACTCAAAGGGCTGTGCAGTGGGATTGAACTGCAATCACATGACTGAGAAGTGAACTTCTTAACCACATGACCATATTCCTTAATCAATAAAAATCTACTGAAGTTTCAATTGATAAATGTTTAGTTTCATTTTGTATTGTATTAATTTTTTAATTAAATTAATGTTATTAACTTCTTATTTCATATTCTATTTTCTTTCATTGACTATGTTTTTGTTTAATTTCTTCTAGTGAAACTTCAATGGTGCCATGTTCAGTTCTCGTAAAATCAGTTCCAAAAACGATTACATTCATCAGTTCCTATATTCTCTCCCCACAAATGCCCTAGACTTTAAGCCTGAATAACAAAAAATATTGTGTTTATTTTATATTATTATTATTCAGCTTAACATAAATTCAAGTGTTATATTTTTAAGAAGCTTAATTAGCTATGGAACAAAAGCAGACATAATGAAAATCTTTAACAGAATAAATAATGCAATGGAGATCTATAAGTTAATGCTTCAAGAAAGAAAAAGTGGAATTTCCATGAGATCTGCCAGTTATTATTATTAATATTATTTGATAAAAATCTTTAACCATTTCCTTATTGTGGAAGACAGAATCAGTAATGAGACAGAGAAACTATGTTACAACTTCTACATTTTGAGGTCAAATAGCGTGGGAATTTGATTTATCATCCAATCCTTAGCTTAAATAAGTACCTGTTAAATACTGGGGACAATTAAACTGACTACACCCACTGACCCTAAAAAAGATTTTAGGGTCATTATTACAAATTTTTAATAATAGCCAAAATTTTTAATAATCATAATTCGTAAAAAACACTGATCCGAGACAACAAAAAATACGTGTATGCCGTTGGTTAACCAACTAGAAATAGCAGGTCAAATGAGACTTGAACCACACTCTACATCTTAATCAAGGACACAAAGGATAATCTAGTTTGGAATAAACTAAGCCTAACAAAATAAAAAAAAATAGAACAGTCATGGTTGGAATGACTTTTAAACAGGAGTTGTTCAGTGCTGGTTTAAAGAATGACTTTGTAGAACTGCATAATGCAACACTTACCAGCTGCACAAAAGACACAGAGAAAAATCAACAACAGGGCACACCAAATAATATCCCGGTTTATTTTACATTCCAGTTTGCTTCTCTTGTATCTGGGTCCTCTGTTATTTAGCATCGCTTTTGTTTCATGACCTACAATACAGAACAGTTTGATCCAATAACAAAAAAAAAGAAAAACACTATACCCAAAATATACATATTCAATATACATACAGATAACTGTTGAAATTTTTAAATTCCTGAAATACACATACACGTGTGTGTGTGTGTGTGTGTGTGTGTGTATGTGTGTGTGTGTATGTGTGTGTGTGTGTGTGTGTGTGTTTGTGTGTGTGTATGTATGTATGTATGTATGCATTTATCATCATATAAATGATCAAATTTCCATGCTTGCATGTATCAGGTTGAATTTGTTGACAGATTTTCTATGGTCTGATGTCTTTTCCGTTGTCAAAATTCATTCGTTTTCAACCAAAGTAATATTTCCCTGTCTCTAGCCACGTTTGTAATGAAGACTGGAAAAAAAGCACACCACCTGTATGGAGGTGAAACTTGTTTACAACCATCACACAATGTCAAGACAAAGAGACACACACACAAACACACACATGTCATGAACTCCATACAACCCATGCAGGCTTAAAAAAAGTGGATATCAATATGCTGATATATGCATAGATACATACACACAGATTCGTGTGTGTATTTCAAGATTCATAGATCATCATCATTATCATCTTCGTCATCATCATCATTTAATGTCCATTTTCCACGCTGGTATGGGTTGGACAGTTTGACTGGAGCTGGTAAGACTGGAGTCAGCACAAAGCAGTTCCATTATCTGTTCTGGCATGGTTTCGATGGCTGGATGTCCTTCCTAATGCCAACCACTCTACTAAGTGTGCTGGGTGCTTCTTGCATGGCACCATCACCAGTGCCTTTAACATGGCACAAGACAGGTGTTTTTTATGTGGCATCATCAACAGGTATATAAATATATTGAAAGTGTTCTTTGCTTTCAAGCAATGATGGAGATGAATTCATGGCCATTGTCACCTGAAAAAGTGAGCTACTAGTGCTCTGTTGCATATGTACATTGACACTACACATCCAACTAAGACCAAATTCTTTAAACTGTGAATAAATTCCTCCTTCTTGTATCATGATGATTTCTTCTATGTATGAAAATGCTGGCATCATGACTGCTGTTCAATGCTCTATGAACACTGGAAAGACTGTAAAACATGTTATGGACAGCAGCAAGGGAGACTACAAAGCCATGGTCAGCAGGAGGGTGACATCATGCTACGTCACATCTTTGAACAGGGCCATAGGCTCAATTCAGATGGCTATGTGAAGTTCCCACAGACTGTGGTAAAACCCTGGCTGTGACACCAAGACTGAGCTGGAGGCCAAGATAAAAGAGCTGTTTGAAGATCTTCCTAGGGACATAGTGAGGAACATACACACCAGGCTCTGGAGCTGTCTTGAGGCTGTGGTAGAAGCTGGGTGCAGCTTCCTTGAGTAAATTGTTATCACCCAACCAAAATCTATTTGATATTTTATGATTTTTTAAAAATACTTTTATTTATAGATGGGATATTCTTTTCTTTTTAAGCAAACTGTCAAATTTAGCCCAAACACCCTGTACTGTTAGTCATTCTAACTCTCATCTATTAACATTCAATACATCAGTGTAGATAACAGCCATGCTTTGCTGCAAAAACAGAATTTAATTAAGATATTTATTGAATCCAACTTCAATAATGATAAAATCACACTAGACATTTTATAGTAACTGGCTGGCATTTGACACTCAGCTATTTACTTTGCTTCCTTGTTTGCTTAATTTTCAAAGAAAACACTTCACTTTTTGATTGGGAAAACTTTGCACACTCTGTTCAAATCATATTGAGGTCAACTTTGCCTGACTCAGGCCCCTTTAACTCTTTAGCAGTTATATTACTCTGTCAAATGTAATCCTTATTTATTCACACTGTTTTGGATTAATTATGCATTATTCTGTGATACTGAGATTTCAAAGATGTGACTCTTTATTTTTAGAATGGCTAAGATGCAAACTTCTTAACTGATGACACAATGGGAAATGATACTGCTTAAGCATTTCAGCCATGGCCATTCCATCTATTTAAAAATCAGGGATTATATTGTCTCATTTATTCTTCTATTTAAGTGACCACCAAGGGCCGTAAATGAGCAGAACTGTCCAGAACTTTGCATTTTAGCAGCAACACTTGCAGCACCACTGATGCCAAGCTGTTTTGGCTGGATTTGCTTTTCCTTGGACAACATTGATAGTGTTGAGAAGAGACCTGCCTGTATAGGCAACTGCCGGTCTTCCATAAAATTAAACCGTGCCTAGGTGGGAGCATACAGATATAATGGCAATCTCTTGATAGCAGTCTTAGAATCTGTCTATATTTAAAATGGGTCAATAGGATTTAAGGAAGATTTGGCAGCAATGTATGTCTTTAGGTTTCGGGTTCAAATGCCACCAGAGTTCACTTTACCTTTCATTATTTTAGGGGTGATAAAATAAGTAACAATTGAGCACTGGGGTCGATTTAATTGACTTTGCCCCTCCTCTGGTATTGCTGGTTTTGTGCCAGAATTTGAAGCCAAGATTTTGCCTGTAATTAAATACAACTTAAGAACGAAAAAAAGATCCACTGACCTGCATATATTACTAATCCTTCCACAAAATCTGTATTCTGTAAAACACAACCTCGAAGAAGGATGTTGCTGTAGCTGAGAGGAATCTTGTTACCATCATCTAGAGGGCTACAAACAATCAGAAAATCAAACAGAAATGTTAGAACTATCAGTTAGAGAGTTACAACAATTAGAAATATCAGAAATTAAATAAAACTTATGCCCCATCTCCCTTTCCTTCATTGCTTAATTCTCTTTTTCCTTAATCTTCTTTCCCTTTCTTTCTTTCTTTTTTTTTGATTCATTTAAATACTATCTTTTAACTGTAAATATTATTCAATGAAATAATTAAATTGAATAGACATGAATAATTCTATAATATAACAATTTTTATGTCTATTATCTTGTGTAAGATACATTTAACATTCATTATAGTTGAAGCTTTATTGTTTTAAATCTCCAAAGAACCCAACACAATATTGATAAATGCTCCACTGATTAGGAAGCATAGCTTCTTGACATCTCACGCTTTGGAAAGGAGCTTTCTGCACTGGACTTCCAATTAAGGAACATCACCTACAGAGTCATCTTGAATGATATTTTCTCTGTAGATGTCAACTTATAGAGGTTGAAAGTGAACACCATCTATATCAATGTTACTAGAATGGGACTGTTTCAAAGGTCATAAGAACTGTCTTTCATCATATTCCTCCTACTTCTTTGAGTAAAAGTAAATTAAAACAAAATGTCAGAACAAGCCAGAGTGACTTACAAAGCTACTGCTTTCATTTTATCTGGAACATTAAGCAGATGAAGAAGCATCTCTCCCTTCATACAATGCCAGTCCACAAAAAAAATTGTTTTTTTAAATAATGTAATAACCTATTCAACGATGCCAGAATCTAAATTCAGACATATTAAATTAGTGTTGTCAAACTACATTTAACCCAGTTACCCATAAAATATAGTGTGAAGATGGTATGACTAAGGTTAATGGGACGTTGAGTGAATGTCAGGACATTAAATAGTTATTCTGAATTAAAACGAAATCTACTGAATCTCTGTTTCTTAATTTAAAAATCAATAAAAACAAAAAATAAAATAAAGAAAAATAATAATTGCTTCTTATTGCGATGCTAATGTCATGTTGATATGATTGCATGTGATTGGGTCTATTTGGAATGGTTAGGATTTTGATGCAGTAGCCTGGCCCTAAGATTAAATGAAATGTCTCTGTATAATGGATTACATGTAATTACAATTCTGTTTCGATAAATTCATTACAACATGACAAAAACATTGCGTGGCACCTTGGGCAAATGTCTTCTACTATAGCTTTGGGCCGACCAAAGCCTTGAGTGGATTTGGAAGACGGAAACTGAAAGAAGCCTGTTGTATATATGTATATGCATATATGTGTGTGTGTGTGTGTGTGTGTGTATGTTGTGTGTCTGTGTTTGTCTCCCCGACATCGCTTGACAATTGATGCTGGTATATTTTCGTCCCCGTAACTTAGCAGTTCGGCAAAAGAGACAATAATGATAACATAAAAAATACCTTAGGAATGAGAACCCAGGTCCGAAATTTCCCCAAGACACGTGAAGAAGGCTGGGGGGGGGGGGGGTATCAGCTGAAACATTGTGTTAACAAAGATTAGGACAAATATCTGTCAAATGTAAATAATGTACATAATTCCTCGTCTCTTAAATATAGAACTGTAGAAACTTAAGTAGATAATAACACACCCATGATCCTTAAAATCCCTTTGTTGCCATTTTTCTGTCTGCATCATCATCATCTAATGTCCATTGTCTATGCTGGCTGGCAAGGGTTGGTTGGTTTGACCAGGGCTGGCAAACTGAGGGGCTGCACCAGACTCCAGTCTGATTTTGCATAGTTTCTATGGCTGGATGCCCTTCCTAATGCCAGCCACTCTGAGGGTGTAATGGGTGCATACTGCTGAAGATCTCAGTCATTTGTCATCGCTGGTGTTTGGTACAGAAATTAACCCCATGCAACGTTTTTGTTTTTTTTAATCAAGCAACTAGGTTGCATTGATGCTAATCATCTTGGCTTAGATCAGCAATTAGTGCATGACAATGGTGTGGTGTATATTTACATCAACCGCTTTAACCAGTTTACGGTGGTGATTCATTCGGTTGCCTGTGCGCGGCACCGGTAATCGCGTCGATTGAGATCAGCACTCAGTGCGAGATAACGTTCGGCGTATATTTACATCAATCGCTTTAGTGCAAGTACTGTTTATTTACCTAAACTATATCCCTGTGCAAGTCGCTCATGCAGTATTATTCCTGAATAAGTTCACTCGACAGCACAAGTCAGATCAACTTCATGTAGCTACAATCACATGAATTCAAAAACTGACTTTAGTGTGGTAAAGTTCAAAACAAGGTATCATACACAGTGGCATACCATATTGTGAACAATGGTATCTAGTTTCCTTACGTTTCCCTTTTGCTTTACATACTCTTTGAAGTATTTGTCTACTTGGCAGTGGGTAGAAACAGTCATGGAAAATGTCCACGTCCCTTCACCATGTGGTGAAGAGAGAGTCCAGCCTGGAGACGTCCATGCATTCTGTACTTTGATAGGTCTGATGTTTCACAGAACAATAGATTCCTGAATGTCAATCCGTCCCCCACACTGCCAAGTATCTGCCAAATCAAATGCGAGTTCTCAAAACACATGTCAACTATATGCAAGAAAATCTTTTTGCACCATTTCACAAAATTTCTCACTGACTTGTGTATCATCGCCAGCTGAGCTGAGCAATCAACCCTGCCCATCCCTTCATTGTATGAAACAACTACATTCAATTTCATTATGGCATTACCATCTGCATCTTGTTCCCTAGTGTCCTTCATGCTTGCAGAATGCATTGTGGATAACATGCAGTTGTTTTTCTTGCCACGCCACACTAGAGTGAAACTGTCACTATTGGTGCATCAGTACAGTGTTTCCCTCTTTTGAAGTTTTATCTTGTAAAGATCAGGCAGCATATTTTTCCTGTGCATCCTCACTGTCCCATAGGCATTAGTCCTCATCGCCTACAGCTGCAGGAAGAGGTCTGGATTAGAAAACCAGTTGTCCAAATAAATACTGTAGCCTTTGTCAAAGAAGATTTCATTCAGTGACAACATGACATCAGTTGATGTATGAGTAGATGCTGGAAGATCCAATCTATCCTAACCAGTGTAGATTTTGTAATTCCTCGTGTAGCCACAGGCTCTGATAGTTGACTGGCATACTTTATAAACCTTGACTCCAAGGCAGGCACTTTGGGTCAGGTTGTAATGTTTGAATCAGAGCCTTCCCTTGAATTTCCACAAACTCTTGTCTGCACAAATGTCCTGTGTGAAGACATACACCGTTTTGAAAATTTCAGCTGTATTTTGTGCAGCCTGTTGTCTTGGTTCTCATCTGAGTTGAAATGTAGATTTCAAAGAAACACCAAAATATTGATCGCATGGCATCATTTACAAAAAGAAAGGTGTCGACGTGGCAGGATCCCAATTCTAATATGACATTAGGCTCAGTTCGTCACAATGCCTATCAGTATCAGCAGGGGAAGCAGAACTTTGATTTTGTCCCCTGTGGTTGGAAACCAACTCCCACCATACTGAGGTCTGACATGCTGGGGATGGTTTTCAGTATAGTCATTTGTTTTGTCTGCTATATACTGAAACATTTCGTCCGTCAAAAACTCGTGGAAGATTTCCAATGGCAAACTTCCATGTTCAAGGTTTGCCTTTATGCCAAGCATACTAGTAAACTCACGCCATTGGACAAAATTGTGTTTAGCTTGCCACATGACATTCTGTTGTCTACGGCCATTCACTGCAACCCACCTGTACCTTCGATTCATTAGACTATCATCAGTGCTATCAGAATCATTGGATTGTGAACAAGGAAAATACTCACTCTCCGAGTTATCTGGAAGAAACAACTGGTTGTTGTTGTTATTATTATTATTATTGTTATTGCTATTGTTCAGGTCACTGCTTGGAATCAAACTCTGAATCTTGGGGTTAAGAGTGCGGGCTACTAACACCAAGATTCCAAGTTCGATTCCAAGCAGTGACCTGAACAATAATAATAATAATAACATCGAAAAATACCTTAGGAATGAGAACCCAGGTTCGAAATTTCCCCAAGACCAGTGAAGAAGGCTGGAGGGTATATCAGCTGAAACGTGTTAACAAACAAGATGAGGACAAATATCCATTGAATGTAAATAATGTACATAATTCCTCATCTCTTAAATATAGAACAGCCTATAATTATGTTGACCGATTTAAAGTATGTACATTGTGTGTGTAAATTTACGTCAACCATTTTAAAAGGGTTAATATGAAATTTTGATTCAAGTTTTTAATTTGGATAATTTTAAAACAGGGGGTTTGTATCATAGAACCAGGATAGTCTTGGGCAGGTTGGTATCAAAAGAGTTAAGGGTGAACAGAGTACATCAGCACATGCAGATCAAATAAACAACGACACAAATATCAAGACTAAACAAAAAAAATCAATTTGTTTTTAAGTGATACACTGTTGTTTTATTTAATAGTATTGCAAGTTTGCAGAGGTTTGGGTCTGGGTTACCATTTCAAGGTAACAGCTTGGTTTGTCTGTTGAGTAAAGCTTCTGAATGTAAACAATAACATGCAACTACAATTGCATTTGACTTAACTCTGCACAACACAACAGTTAGGAGAAAAATTATAAAACAGTTATAAAAAAACCCCCAAAAAAACTCAAGAATTATAGGAACAAAATCTCTTTTCTGTGTTTGTCGCTATGTAGTAATGATGAAATAAGTACAAAAACACAGACTGGAAAATGTTAACTTTGCTATGAGTTTAATATTTCCCTTTCCAACATTTAGATTAATCATGATGGAAAACAAGAAATACAATTTTAGATGTCAAGGTTAAATTAAGACAAAAGAGAAAAGAAATAAATGAACAAACAACACACACACACACACACACACATGTGGAAAGAAGAGTCCATTTTATTTAAACTTTAAGTTAATGTAACATAATCTAATATTTTTCCCTATTTTCTCTTTTTAACACACACCCCTTTCATCTCACAGCTGCACACCCTGTTGGGTGGTGATACAAGCTCTGACATTTATATTAGATATTATAGCAAGTATCTTTGCCTTAATTTGGAGATGGACCTTATCACTAAATTGTGGAGTATATAAAAGAATGGAAACTGCTGTATCTAGTGGGTATATAGAACATCGTTGACAAACAATAAGTAAAAGATGAAGAGAGTAGGAAAGGCAAGTTCAAGGTGTGTAATATAAACAACTGAGAGTTATGTCATGCAAATAATATAAAGGAGGGCGAACCAGTTGCATAATGGTGTTGGCCTGCATATTAAAGTGCTACAAGTAATATCTGGAGAAAGTGAAAAAGAGAGGACCATAGTACTGAGGGAGTATGATGCAGAGGAAATGGTGTAATAGAAGCATTGATGAAGTGGGAAAGAAATGCAACCAGAAAGTTATGAAGGGCAAAGATTGCTTTAGAATTGGTGGAGGATTACCAGAGAAAGATCAACACAGATATGTGGGTCAAAATTGAAACCTTGCCATATTTCAAAAGCAGAAGCCAAAACTAAGCCCAAATTTTTCATCTATGCTAGCCGTATTGAGAGTATGTATATGAATAGATAGACAGACAGATAGATAGATATTTACAGGCATGGCTGTGTGGTAAGAAGCTTGCTTCCCAACCACATGGTTCCAGGTTCAGTCCCACTGTGTAGCACCTTGGGCAGATGTCTTCTACTATAGCCTTGGGGCAACCAAAGCCTTGTGAGTAGATTTGGTAGATGGAAACTAAAAGAAGCCCATCATGTGTATATATGTGTATATATATATATATATATATATGTGTGTGTGTGTGAGTGTGTGTGTGTATGTGTCTTTATTTCTCCACTCATCACTGCTTGACAACCAGTGTTGGTGTGTTTATGTCCATATAACTTAGCAGTTCAGCAAAAGAGATTGATAAAGTACCAGGCTTAAAAAAATAAGTCCTGGAGTTGGTTTGTGTGACTAAAACAAGGTGGTGCTCCAGCATGGTCACAGTCACAGGACTGAAAACGAGTAAAAGTATATATATATTAGGGAATATATATATATATTATATATATATATATATTAGGGAAATTGAATCAATCCAAGCATATAACAGGAACTTATAAAGAGTAAAATCACTTCTAGCAGGATCTGGACTTAAAATGCTGAGATGTACTGAACAAATTTCTGTTAAATCTCTTCCGTTAACAAGAGTACATGATTAAGAGAGGAAGGATGCTGGAAATAACATTAACAATAATGATGAAACCATTTAGAAATGATTACACCAGGCAACAACAAAATTTTTGCTACAATTAGACAAAATGGTGCTCATAGGTAATTTGGGAGTGCTGAATCCAAATCTGCAATCATTTTTGCTCTAGCACATCACGTTTTTGTGCTATCAAAATTACAATAATGTGAAAATTCATGACAAATAAAATGAATGTTATGTTAAGCATAAATTAATGTTATCTTTATATATAAAAGAGAGGTTGTGTGCTGTCTGTCTCCTACGATTTAGATTCCTAACTACTCCCACATTTTGCGGTGCAGTTTAACCAAAACCGGGTATCTTATAGTCGTGATTCATATCGAGCCCTTCTGGGTATTAGCGCATGTTTATGATGAGTCTACGATTTAAAATAAAAATTACCATCAATTTTTCCCATTTTTAATGCATTTTTGGCAGTAACTCATTTTTGAGAAGTAACTCTCTCAAAATGTATTATTAAATCTCAGAACATAAAAAGCTACAGTAACACCACCACCCCCCCTTGTGGTTAGACATATTGAGATGGCTATTATACTTTACATCTCTAAAAATGCTTATATAGTTATTTCCCTTACAAACCTGAGCAACGCTGGGCGATACTGCTAGTTTGGTATATGAAGAATAGCAACTACATGTACAAGTAGCTCTAAAAC
Source organism: Octopus sinensis (assembly GCF_006345805.1). Classification (NCBI taxonomy): domain Eukaryota; kingdom Metazoa; phylum Mollusca; class Cephalopoda; order Octopoda; family Octopodidae; genus Octopus; species Octopus sinensis. Next base: position 16,818,241 of record NC_043009.1, on the reverse strand, counting down.
CAACAAAACACAAAACAAAAGTGTAAAGTGAATATTATTAATTTTATGTTTTTCAAAAATAGTTTCAGCATCTTCTTTTGTTGCATGTCTGTTTTTTGTTTTAAAAACCAGCAGTAGTCTGTCAGCATGTTTGGTGTAAGTCTGCCACTGTAGTGCTTTGATTTTTTTGATGAAATCATTCACCATGCTCATTGCTTACATCACCCATATTGGGTTGGAAAAAAAAACGATGAGTGGAGAAAATGAATTTTTAGAGACATTCTTGCCCCAAGTTACTTATAAGCTTTCAAAAAAATCATTCACAATTGCAACATAGATGATTTCTCATTTCCCAAAACATTTTTCACAAGAGAAACAAACTTTTCCCCAACAGTTTTTCTCTACAGGGCTTCATTTTTCTTGAAAAATATCATCACAAATTAGTGTGCGAATTTCTGGTCCATTAAAAACACCAGCTTTGATCTTAGCTTCACTCTTGCTAGAAACAAAATTTTCACTGAGATATTTGGATCCTTCACTGTCTTCATTCATGGCCTTAACAAAATTCTTAAACACCCCAAGTTTAATGTGTAAGGGAGGAAGGTAAATTTTCTGAAGGTCAACTAATGGGATGTATTTAACGTTGTATCTCCCTGGAGTGAAATCACTTCCCTTTGGTCACTCTTTTTGATCATATTGATGCTTGTTATCTCTGCTGTTCCAAAGGCACAAAAAGCACTGATGCGTTGTATACTCCATTTGCAACCCAAGAAGCCTAACAACCCACACTCACCAATCTCTTCATGCCAGAGCAGTATCAGGGAGGATTTCTATTTATTTTATTTACTTGTTATCCAATCAAGTGCAAAATTTTATCCATTGGTTCATAAATTTCCCTTAATCCTACAGCATGTGCTGGTAGTATTGAAGGTTTTTGATTGCCATTATGCAGCAAAACAGCTTTGGGGCTTGATTTGCTGGAATCTATGAAGAGTCTCCATTCTTCAGGATTATGGCCATACCCCATCTCGTGCAGGAGTCCTTCAACATTATAACAAAAACAAATACCGTCTTTCTCCGTAAAAAATTCATGCAATTCTGTATGCTGTTTTTGAGAATACGAGCATTTTACACCATTGTGTAAAAGATTCCAGTGTTTCAACCTGGAGCCCAGTAGTTCTGACTTTTCTTTTGTTAAATCCAAGTCTCTAACTAAATCATTTAACTCAAGTTGAATAATAAATGAGAAACTTTTTTGAAGATCCTGGTTCATCACAGTGATCTTCTGTATCACTCAGCATGCTTTCAACTGAAGTAGATGTAGTACTTTCTTCTCTTAAACTACCTTTGTCAAAAGATGAAGGAGGTTCTGGAACTGGAATATTTTCAGCATTATGAACAACTGGTTTTAAAGCTGAAGGGCAATCTGGATAAACAATCTTGGATTTGTTCTTCTTAGAGAAGCTTGTAATGTTAGTTAAGCAGAAATAATAATCAGTATAGTGGTTTGTTGGTACTGCAAATGGCATACCATTCAGCCATTGGGTTAGTGCTATGTAGCAGTTTTTGCAATAAACATGAGGTGCCCCCAGTTTATCTTGGTCCCCAACTTTGCATCCAAAAGCAGAGCTTATAAGCATTTAAAAATTTCTTTGTAAGCTTATTTCTTTGATCTTTTGGTGTAAATTTTCCATACATGTAACAAATGCTATTCGGGTGACTGACACAAACTTTTCTGCTCATCATAAATACATACAATAATAACCTAAATCAACACTCAAGGAAGCCTGTCAGTTAACCAAAATATAAAATTAATCAGTTGTAAATGTTACTGTAAAACATCAAAATATATTTCTCCAAAAAAATCATTGAAATTAACATAGAATGTACTGAAGCTATGGCTATCACGAAACAATTTTTTCCATCTTAAATTTCAAACAGTGATCACTTTAATAAATAACTAAACTTATTACTAAACTACTTTTCATATAACTTGGCCCTCTTATTTTATGTACTTTGTTTTAACAGCACTAGCAGTAATCAAGAAAATGGAGTCTGAGTGGCTTACTATAACCTAATATCAATAGTGTACAGTGAGGAGAACTTTACTATAATTATAGCGATAAAGTAAAATAAATTCTCATCTCATGTGGCAATTTAACAGGTAGCCTACATTTCCCTCTATCAGCACTTATTTTTTGTTTCAGTGATGCGTGTATGAATGAAAATCAAAAGCAAGTAGCCAAGTAAATATTTTCAATTGGTTGGAAAATCTGATGCTGTGAATAACTAAAAAACTACATGTCCTGTCTGAAAACTGATGTCAGATTCGGATTCAGCACCCTAAAATTACCCTAAATCAGCTGAAAAAGTTTAAATAACATGACAAAAAATTTCTTTTGTTGCCCAGTGTTATCATTGATGTCATTTGTATAATAAACAAAAATGAAAACTTCAATACATACATGAATCCATTAAATCTGTAAATATCTACATTTGGTGAATCACATATCACTGTTCCTTTAAACTCTGTTGGGTTATATTTCCTCTGCAATGAAATGACATTGAAAGTAGGTGACATTTATTTCAAGCAAAATAATTTCAGTGATTATGAAATTCTTAAATAGGTTGTGGATCACTCATTTGTACACACAATGAAACGGCAAAGCATTCATCCTTTTTCCTTATCTTTTAACTTGATAAATCAAGTGAAATTATTTTAAATATAAAATGAAACAGTCATGAATTCTCTTTTTTTTTTTTTGCTGAAGAATAGTCATGTTGTTGAAGTGAAATTGGCATAAATGAGAAATGAAACTAGGTCGCAAGAATGACAGGTGTTAGGATTATAGAAAAAAGTTACGTTTATGTATTTGTTTTGCAACATTCTTGATGTGGAATCATGTGTTGAAACAGATATTCTTATACTTAGCGATGGTCTTTTTTTTTTGCCAGTTAAACACATGTAAGGAAAATGGACAAAGCAAAACAGGAGGAAACATGTACGATAAAGAGTTTCCGAAGGCGTTACAAGATGTGTGATGAAAGGGTTTTGGCAAAGAAACAAAATTAATAAAAATAAAACTGTACCAAAGACCAAACATATCGACCATGTGTCTAATTGGCAAAATATGACCATCCCCAAGTATAATAATAATAATAATAATAATAATGATAATAATAATAACAATAACAATAATAATAAAAATAAAACTGTACCAAAGACCAAACATATCAACCATGTGTCTAATTGGCAAAATATGACCATCCCCAAAAATAACAATAAAAGAAAATGATTTAACATAAATATTTTCCCTTTGTAAATTGGCAATAGAAGTTAAATAAAATCGACTGGGAAATGAGATCAACTTTTCAGGAAAGTTCCCTCAACCTCCGATGCATGTGTACTCGTTACAAGGAAGTTTATGTGATGACCTTTAACTTATTTTAAGCCAGAGCAGTATTAGGGAGGATTTCTATTTATTTTATTTACTTGTTATCCAATTTTCTTATAGCTATTTTATCAGCCTAACAACCCACACACTCACCACTCTCTTCATGCCATGCCTGCAGAGCATCAACAATCATTAACCTCCATACAAAAGTCTGAAGATTCAAGACTTTTCTAAGAATGATATGGCATTAAGAGTCTTGTTACTTTCTACCAGTTTAATGTGCTAGTCTGCTGTGCAGGGGTTGGTTCCTCCTTTGGATTCTGTATGCTATTAGCCACAGGACTATCTTCTGTTATTGACCCACAACTGCGGTTTTGAAGCTACTACCACCCCAGATGATAGCAAACTTGGCAGTAGTGGGGACTCAGAGATAATTCTATACTCCTTAAAGCTCCTAAACTCTTGAGTAGGAGCCTCACCACTGAATGCAGTTTCCTATCTTATGCAGCACATCACATAAAACATATATACAAACATTATATATATATATATAATATATATATATATATATATATATACCTACATCTCTATATATATAAAACTGAGAATGTGTGTCTGTCTGTCTGTCTGTGCGTTTCCCTAAAACCTGAGAACTACACAACCAATTTCATTCAAATTTTACACATGCCTTACTTAGGGTCCGGGGAGTGTCATTAGCAAAAAAACTTTTTTACTTTTTGCCTAGGGCGAGCCCACAGCAATATCATATCTTCTCCACTATTTCAGTATTACGTGTTAAAAGTGAAACAAAAACATTTCTCTATTTTATGTCAGATACTTTCACTTTAACAATAAAAATTAAAGATAATAATAACAATTGAATTATATGTAGTAAGTAATAATTAAAATCAAACTAAAGTATAATATAATAATTAAATCGTAACATAATTAAAAGTAAAAATAGCAATTGGTATAAAATTGCATCAATGACATGAACTTGAATAAGTGGTTTCACAGGAATGGGAATAAATTAAAAATAGAATTAGTGTGCAGAAATGGAATAGTCCAGATGGAGCTGTGCACATACCTTTTACCACAGCTTTTACATTAGATTATCTGCTAATTAGCTAGCATTAAGTATCTATATGAAGTTTGGCTGTATGTAATGTCTGTTTTCTCGAACAGCCGCTTCTACAGAGTACTGCTGTTGGTTTATTTCTTATACATAAAGGACTATAAGCTTCTACTGCATACTGCTATTTGATTCACCGTAAAGTTTGTTGTTATTATTATCACTGTTTAACTATTGTTATCACGTTTGTTGGTTCCTCGTAAGGGAAGCGTTGTTGTGTTGCATTTGTTAAATAATTGTAAACCGTAACCCTCCCCCTTTGGGAGGAGCTTTGGTTACTGTTTAAAAATTGAATTGTGTCCTTGTTGGGGGAAATTGACAATATTTTCACCGTTTATACGGAAGCACTTTTGTTAAAATGCCTTCAATAGAAGAAAGTCCAAAAATGAATTTCCCTGCAGCCGTTGGTGGGCGCGAACTCATTAAAATTAAAATGGAAGAAATATAAACCTATTTCGGATTGATCACCGACAAAGACGGTGAATCTAGGATAATACCACCAAACGAAATAAAAAATTACATTAAAGAAAAGACTATTATCCATAAAGTATACAATGTAGAGAAAAAAAAAGATTTGAACACCTGGAGGAAAGCACCATCGAAAAGTGTCTTGGTGTGACTATGAAAGATATCTAACCAGAGGCGGTAAATTTGCCACAATAGAAGCAAGGTTCGAGTCAACGGAGTGTGCAAGGGAGTACTTGACTCGAACCTTGCAAAGTGGAAATATTTTATTTTTACCTTTATATCTGGGACGTCCTAAGTCCCAGATAAAAATTTAAAATGTCCCCCCAGAAGTAGAGGTAGGCTGGATTGTAGCCACACTTCTATACAAGAGAGAGGACAAGATACAATTGATCGAAATTGCAGGAGACGGGCCGACAATTCCAGTCTGTTATATATTTTGAGTATTGTTATCACTAGCGATATCAAGATATAACTTTATATTTTGTATTTTATGTGTAAATGTATATATATAGATGTACACATATATATACACATATATACATGCACTAGCACTATGACCCAGCAACACCAGGTCATAATGCTAGTATATCTATACACACACACATATATATGTAGCTAGTGTAAATCCCAGCTGTTTCTTCTTAATGCACACCTGCTTATTCCATTACCATAACCAATAGGTACCCATAGTTACTGTAGTATGTGAGTTGAAACACATTAAAATTGAGAATCATGGAAATATTATTTGCACAGTTGCTGAACAACAAAACAGGAAAACAGAAATACTTTGGTATCATTTGTTCTCCATTACAGAGTTTCGTTCTTTTTATTAGCAAATGAAACACATGTAATGGAGAATGAATAATACAAAAACTTCCATTTTCCTGCTTTGTTATATATATTATATTTATATAGATATATATATATATAGACATATATTGAGAAAAAGGAGGCAGTTAGAATTTTGGATAATTCTTTATTAGCACTTTTGTTTGTTTATCAAACTTATCAAGACAAAACCAAAATGGAACAGAAGGTTCCATTGTTCATTTATTATGAATCAGATGGTTTCTTTCTTATTTTGTTTAGAAGAAGAGAAAAATATTTTTGTTGTTTTGGAAAAAGGAGGAAAGAAAGAAAAAAAACAAAGAGGAGGAGAAAAAATAGACAGAAAGCGAGGTTTCAGGACAATCAAGAAAGAGGGAAAAAAATAATAAAGGATGGGGAAAAGATAGATAGAAAGATAGACAGACAAACAGATATATAGATAGATAGAGAGAGAGAGAGAGAGAGAGAGAGAGAGAGAGAGAGCAAGAGAGAAGTTTCTTTTCAATTTGATGTGGTCAACCCACTGAAATTCTATACAAAGCATTTTTCTTTTTTCTTCTTTTTTCTTATCCTCCTCTTTCCTTTCTTGTATACCTATCAACAAGTTTGTAAACTAGCTGACACACCCAGTAATTCCTGGGAAAGTGGGGTTTATCCCTTAGTTCCGTTCTCAGAATTATTTCACTAATCCAGTAACAACAATACAAAGTATGTAGCCCTTAAAATGGTTTTTGTGCATTTACATAGAATACAAAACTGTCTTACACAGGATCTTGTTTTTAGGAATTCCTAATAAGTTATGAATACTGAAATTGTGAAGTCAGTTATGTAATAACATGAAATTAGTTACCTGGTAGTAAGAATTCAAATAATGCATTCCCAGAGTATATAGAACTTAGGAGGAAATACTAATAAGGTATGTATACTAAAATCATGAGGTACGTTTCATAATAACAGGCTAATCAGAAATGAGATAATAACAATTCAAAGTAAATAACTCTGAAAAGGGCTTTTGTGCGTTCCCAGAGAATAATACCCTCAGCGGCACTAGTGTTGGTATATTTGTGAATAAGTCACTAACTGAAATAAATGGATCTACTACTATTTACTTCTTTAAGCATTGTACTGGACAAATTGCGAAAATAACTTTAATACTTCGAGTACTAAGAAATAAGCATACTCTTGATTTATACCAAATAACTTACGAAGATGTATGGGTTATTTTCCTTGGCTATATTAAGGATCCCTTCTAGAAGTGAATGGGTTATTTCCCTTGGATGTTTAAATAAAATATACTTGTTATATACAGTAGATATAAGGATCCCTTCCAGGGGACCTATCATGAATTTTTTTTCAACAATCTAAGTATGTCACGAGGTTTCTAGACATGAGTTCTACTCATGTGTCAAGTTTCATAAAAATCGATAAAACGATGTAGGAGGAGTTAGATAACAAACCCACAAACAAACACACTCACAGACAGAATTTTCCACATATGTAGTAGATAAACACATTTCTTCACAAGGGCAGGTGACATTTCAAGATGTCAATTTTAGGAAGTAGGATAGGAAAGATAAGGAAAGAAGGGAGGGTGTGGTCAAAGTCCTATGAAAATCTATATTCCTTTACACTTGTATAGTCAAATCCCACATTCTGTGTAATTCCATGTTTTGCATGAACAAACATTAAATATTAGTACAACAATCATAAATTAGGAAAATAAAGTCGAAATATAAGAAAATAATTTGAATTTCGTACTGTTTATAATTCAATATATTCTCTATATACATGTAATCAAGGGTAAATGGGGCATTGTAGAAGTATAGGTAGGTTTGATTTTATGGCGTGAAAGATGTTGGCTACCCCAGGAGTGTGATAAATGGAATCGTGTGTTCATTAATTTTTTTCCTTTAGTGTCCTTAGTTGTGTGATGTTCAGTTTCATCGCCTTTTTAATTCCATCATCTACTAATTCTATTTTGTTAGGAAGCTTTTGAGCTCATTGAGTTGGATTTGACATCTGTTTGGGTCAATCACTATAGTACTAATATAAGTGTGTGTCCATTTTTTAGTAAAATATGTCTGTTGTGACTGGAGTTGTATATTTTTATGTGGATATCTAAGAATGCAAGTGGTTTCTATTATGAATTTGATGGATAAGTGAAGTGTATTGAGCATATTATTAAATATTTGTAGGTCCTTATCTGATCTGTCCCAAAAAATGAAGCAGTAACTGAGGAGGAGTTTCCACTTTTTAATGATGTATTTCCTACAATCACAATTAAAACCTCTCTCTACCTCCCCATAAAGTATTTCTTTGAAGTATCCTATAACTAGGTTAGCATATTTAGGTGCAAGCCTGTGTATATTTATACACACACAAAGATTATATATACACTGTATATATATATATATATATATATATATATATACATACATACATACACACATATATATATATGATGACTGTCTCATCTTGTCAGATGAAAGCCATGCCACACTGAATGTCAATGTCCTCATTTACTTTCATCCCTGCATGTGCATGGATATAACTTACTGTTATACATCCATTGCCATAAGACTTTATAAAATACCAGATGGATCAAGGAATGAAATGATAGTGAGACATCTGTACATCATTGGATTTAAGCAACAAAAGCTTGGACACCACTGTTGTCGCTCTCTTGATCAACAGAGTAGGTTCCAGTCACAAACATCCCAATATAACTGGTACTATTTTGACTGCAAGTTTTATGTCAGAATATCATTCTCTTAGAAAAGCTGCCTCCTTGGGTTTCGTCAAAAATAACAGGGGCCTTCTCTAACCCAGAGAAATTTATTTAACTTATAGATGGGATCCTGATAGGTACTACCCTTTCAGATCAGAATGGAGCCGAGTGTAATAGTAAATAAGGGGCGACACCATGCTCCTCACAACTCCTGAAATGGAGCCTTACCATCGGATGCAGTTTAATGTCATAACCAGGAATAATATACATATATATATATATATATATAGATAGATAGATAGATAGATGCAGGAGTGGGTGTGTGGTAATAAGTTTACTTACCAACCACACAGTTCCAGGTTCGGTCCCACTGCATGTCACCTTGGGCAAGTGTCTTCCAATATAGCTATGGGCCAACCAAAGCCTTGTGAGTGGCTTTGGTAGGCAGAAACTGAAAGAAGCCTGTCATACATACATACATACATACATATATATATATATATTATATATATATATATATATATATATATACACACCAAAAATTCCAAAGATAAATTAACAACATAAAGCTAACACAGACTTATTTCTAACAAATCCTACAACACATTCTGAAACAATTGAGGTAAAAGAAATTAAATTCATTTAGTATTTTAAAAAAACTCTAGGACAGAGAATACATGCTCCAGTCAATAGTAATATTTTAAGAACAGTCATTGATATTTTGGGGACAGGTGCTCAGTAAACTGACACGTTTTTTTAATGTGCCCCAACCATGCATGATTCATCAGGCTTCCTAATTCAGTTTGCTCATTTCTATTCAACAAGCTGCATGAAAATATTTCTTTCCCCTAGGAGCAAAATGAAAAGAGTTTTATGGAAACCTTTTGTTTTGATTGGCACATATTTTTGCTAAGAAGTGGATCATAGCCAAGTGAAAAAACATAATTCTTGCTACCACCCTTCACTGTTGAATCTTTTGTGTTAGAAAAAAAAAAGCTAACATCTGCCTATAGAGCACATTCTCATAAAAATTAATCTATAATGTATACAATAAAAAAAATTCTCTTTTTTCCAGGTATTGTCTTTCTCGTGAGCACACCTTCAGAGCTATAGAATGACTACAATTCCAGAGTCTGAAACCTTTTAAACAAAGGAACTATACACTCAAATACAAGTTAATTACTGTAATACTAATATGGTAGGCTCCCACGTCTGCAATCTACTAAGATGAAAATCTCAATTAACTTGGATTATCTGAGTGCTTTTCTGAGATATATTCCTTTGGTTATATTATTTCTAGTCATAACTGGCATCACTTCATCACACACTACTACCATTCATGTGCACATGTCTCTGTGTATAAATATATATATAACTGTATGTGTTTATATATACATACATATATGTGTATACATATAAATATACAATATATACGTGTATATATATATACATATATATATATATATACATATACATATATGTGTATATACATATATATATATATATATATATACACGTGTATATGTATATATGTGTATATATGTGTATATATACATATACACGTGTATATACATATATATATATATACACATACACGTGTATATATACATATACACATATATACGTGTATATATATATATACATATACACACACACACATATATATATACATATACACACATATATATATATACATATACACACATATATATACATATACACACATATATTATATATATATACATATACACACATATATATATATACATATACACACATATATATATATACATATACACACACACACACACATATATATATATATATATACACACATATACACATGTGTATATATATACATACATGAGTAATATTCTAGGTATTACTCTATTATCAATTGACATACGGTTAGGATTGGTTTTTCAAACACAAAAAATCTTACAAATTATCTCTTCACATAATAACAAACTGTTAAATATTAATACATTTACTAATACTATCATTAATTTAGCTAAATACCTCCATCCCTCTAGAAATATTGATAACAAGGTTATTGTATCTGAAGTGAATTCCAACAGAATTAAGTTTATGTTAAGTAATTCTAAAATCAAAAATTCTATATACCAGTGTATAATCAGTACTCGTAATAAAGTATGATTTTACATTGGAAGTATGTCGTTACAGTTATCTCAAAGAACTTCTATCCATTACTCAGCATTTAGGGATAGGAATAAACGTAACAGTACAGGGCTCAGTAAATTAATTTGGGATCTAAAAGACCACAATGAACAATTTAATTTAGAATCGTTGATTCTCTCAATCTCAATACCTTATGACAAAGGCAAGGAATTCTGTCTTCTATCTAATTCTGAACTATTTTTCATTATTTTTTCTAAAAATCCCCTAGTAAACACAGTTACAGAGCGTGCATACCGATGTAAACATTGGCAAAACACGCCTTTAGTTCATATAAGTAATCAATTTTTTCCGTTTTTTTTTGGGGGGGGGGCGTATGTATAATCTTTTTTTGTGTATGCGCATATAAACATGTGCGGGTATGTACATATATGGGCGTGTGTGCGTATGTGTGGACATTGGAGATTTGACCCTTCAATTGAACTAGTGTGAGTCGATGCGAGATTGGCTGCCACGCTAGGAAAGCCGCTTGTGCGTCAGGGCTGAGCACTATAGCCACCCCATGGAGGCCACTGTTATCAGTCACACCACTGTGATATAGCTGGTAGATGAATTCTTCGGTGGGGACTTTAATCGGAAGATGGCCGACGTCCGCAAGCCACACTTCTGAAAGACAAGCAACGGCCATGTGGTACCTGTGCAGAGCCTTCATCGTAAATGCCTGGACACTGTCGTCACGATGTGTTCTGACGTTCCAGCATGCTACCCTCAGGTCCTTTCTACGCGAAATAGTGGTAGAGCAATAGCAGGGCTTGGGTAGATTTGTGTAGTACTTGAAGTGGCAGTAGCAGTAGTAGTAGTAGTCGAGCGAGAATTCAACATTGTATTCACCATGGAGAATTCATGGAAGAAGTTTCGTGGAAATATGTGGATTTCACAAGTGGTCCCCAACAATCCTGCATGTAGAGACATCCTGTTTGCCGCAGATTGCCTGCAGACACAGGGACAGAATGACCGAGGAGCCACCGGTTGCCAAAACAGACACTCCGAGGATTTTTACCAGAGCCCCGTCTGTCGGGTTGTGGCCCTAATACTACTCGGTGTCAGACCAATCCGCCTTGGGTGGCCCTACCAGGAACCGAAGTTCCCGACGGCATAGCTCTGACACTACCTGTTGCCAGTGTCCCCACCACAGTGAGGAGGGGATGGACCTTGGGGTGCAGCTGAGGTTGATCATCTGTCCTTCTGCAATGGTGTTTGTGGTGGTTTGGCCATGCATGTAGGCATCCAGTGGGTGAACTGAACCGTGATGTCCTTCTCCCAACTCCACTTCCCAACTGGCGGAAACACGTGGGTGGGCAGCTGAAGACCTGGGTTATGACAATCAAGGAGGACCTCTCCATGCTCACGGGACTGCAGGTGGTTGGCCTGTGCCGATGGAACCGTGACTGGCTCACTAATTCCAGTGAACTGGTGCAGGACCGTTGTGTATGAGCTGCCATGGTCCAAGATGCCTCGAGGGTGCTAGAAGAAGCCAACTCAACCCACCCAGGGTGAATGTTGCCACAAGTACAAGTGTGTATATATATATATATATATTTGTGTGTATAGATATATATATATGTATATATATATTTGTGTGTATATATATGTGTATATATATGTGTGTGTGTATATATATATATATACGTATGCATGTATGTATATATAGTGTATACATGTATGTATATATATATATATTATATATATATATATATATATAGTGTATATATGTGTATATATATACCTGATGAGCGACTATATTTATATCGAAGTGATTTCTCTACTACTATAATCATTTCTTAAATAATAACCACGAAACACGTGTCATTTTTCTACCTATTATATACATTTTTATTATTATTTTTTGCAATTTACTTTATCTCTGACATTTTATTGTTATTTTAATTTTAATTTTTCTATTATATGTAATTTTCTAGATGGTATAATTTAATTTTTCATTTTGAATTGATAAAAGGTGGGTTTTTTCTAATTTTATATATATATATATACATATATATGTATATATATATGTATGTATATATATATATGTATGTATATATGTTTGTGTGTGTATATATATATATATATATATACACACACATATAAGTAAGGAAACTTACCTCATTGAAAAATATAAAGCAAAACTTAACCACTCCTACCATTCTATTCTATCAAATTCAAATCATGCTAAATCATTAGAACCTAATCCTTCTGTACATTTTTGATTATCTGTCATATACCAAAAAAAAAAAAAAACCCTGCTTACCTCTCCCTGTTTGGACATCTCCCCACCATAGCAAAGAGATGACAGAATATCGGTAAAGAAATTTGAGAAATTTGAAAAGAAATACCAAACTGGTTATTTCTCCAAAAGCAATGTCACTAACATGAAATTTTATAACATTTTTTAACACGACGATTGAAATATATTCTTTAACCATTCTAATTTGTCTTTTATACAACCAACCATGTGTGTTTACATACCAACTCTCTCACCCTATATATATATATATATATATATATATATAGAAATATGTGTGTGCATGTATATATGTGTGTGTGCCATGCGATTGTCTCTCTGTGCCGGTGGCACGTACAAAGCACCATCTGAACATGGCCAATGCCAGTACTGCCTGACTGGCTACTGTGCCATTGGCATGTAAAAAGCACCCACTACACTCTCGGAGTGGTTGGTGTTAGGAAGTGCATCCACTTGTAGAAACTTTGCCAGATCAGATTAGAGCCGGATGCAGCCTCCTGGCTTGCCAGTCCCCAATCAAACTGTCCACCCCATGCCAGTATGAAAAATGGACATGAAACAATGATGATGATGATTAATATGTATAAATACTGATGAGGCTATGGATTTAGCCCAAACCAACTCATCAGTATCAGGAATTTCTGAACTGGTGTTTTCGGGTGATTACAGCCCCTGTCAATACATATGTATATGATAATGTGCTTTAACTACAGGAATGAAGATTTTTAGCTCTTATTCACAGCAACGTAGGTGTTGTAACACCCTCGTCATATTTAGTGACACTATAGTTTTCTTTTTTGGTAACACATTGCACATGACTGTCTATACTAATTATATATATATATATATATATATATATAGAATAGTTGTATACTGTCAATCTAACATGAACATGACAGTAGGGGGGTACACCACCGCTGTTTAGCCCTAGGAAGGGTATTTGTCTCCCCTTCGTAAATGTATATAAGGACACAGGAAAAATGTGTCAAAGCCATCAGGAGGCGTCGATGCTTCCTAGGGCTAAACAGCATGGTGTACTCCCCTACTGTCACGTTCATGTTAGATTGACAGTATACAACCATTCTATCGCCCCACCACTGTACATGTCTCTACGAGAGATTTAGAAATTTAGTATTTCTGATATATATATATATCAAAATCAAAATCAAATTCGACGACTGGCATCCGTGATAGCGGGGTGCAAAGAGCACCATACGAGGGTGATTGTTGATAGAGCGGCTAACCGGCTTCCATGCCAGTGGCACATAAAAGGGCACCATTCGAGTGTGATCGTTACCAGAGCCGCCTTACTGGCACTTGTGCCCGTGCTAGTAGGGTGCCAAGAGCACCATCTGAGTGTGATCGTTGCCAGAGCAGCCAACTGGCTCCATACCAGTGGCATGTAAAAGGGCACCATTCGAGCGTGATCGTTACCAACATCGCCTTACTGGCACCTGTGCCGGTGGCATGTGTAAAAAGTTTTGAGTGAGGTCATTGCCAGTACTGCCAGACTGGCCCCGTGCTAGTGGCACGTAAAAAGCAGCTACTACACTCTCGGAGTGGTTGGCATTAGGAAGGGCATCCAGCTGTAGAAACTCTGCCTGATCAAGATTGGAGCCTGGTGCAGCCGTCTGGTTCTCCAGCCCTCAGTCAAAATCGTCCAACCCATGCTTGCATGGAAAGCGGATGTTAAACGATGATGATAATATGATGATATATAATTCCTTGGGTCTGAAACATGACTAAAACATGCCTGTTGCTTTAAAGACTGTTCCATTCCTGCAGTCCATCATCTATTGTTTCCCAAATTGCAAGGAAATTATTTTCTTGGTGTTATCTTTTTGTCGTTTTTAAATTCCCAATACTCCTGGCAATGTTTTAGATTTTTAATTTTGCAGTTAACTGGAGCTTTTCAACTCACTATATTATGTACCTGAGATAGTAACATATTTATACTTAGTATGCCATATGTTCACCTGAGGTATATTCTCCCAGTTACAATTGTTGTAATCTATTTTCAGATTAAGTAAAGGCAAATATTAAAAATTAAAAAAATTAATAAATAAAGTTAGATAAGAGTAAAGTAAACATATAGCAAGTAAGTAGATATTTTATTTGATTATCAAAGGTGTTACTTGATAAAAAATATATTTCACCATAGTAGTTTGTAAGCATAAAACAATATAAAATGCATTAGTTTATACAAGAGAAAACAATATCAAACACTTGATCAGCAATAAGT
This sequence comes from Octopus sinensis, assembly GCF_006345805.1. Lineage (NCBI taxonomy): Eukaryota > Metazoa > Mollusca > Cephalopoda > Octopoda > Octopodidae > Octopus > Octopus sinensis. The sequence continues at coordinate 16,803,031 of NC_043009.1, read as the reverse complement.
TTAAGTTACTCATGCATGTTTGAGGTGTTGGATTACCTAATTCATGTAATCTCAATTGCAGGACAGACAACTGCAAGGTTAGACTGGAAATTGAGAAGCCATGAGGTTGTAAAGTATCATTCAATACTAACCTGTTCTTTATTGACTTGTACACAGAATCTTTGTTTAAGGTTGTTTTCTCCATCAACGTTGCTTGTTTCTATGTGACAAAGGCCAGATGAATCACTGGACCTTAACAACAAAATGTCAGCAGGAATGACTTCATTGCATGACAAATGTACTAAGTCTCCAACACAGACTGCATGCCAAGGTGTCTTCACATATGCCTCGCTTTTCCTGAAAATTATATAAAAAATAAAAATGATAAGTAGTTGAATGATTACAATTAAATACATTAATTAGTGTGTGTGTGTGCGGAGAGAGAGAGAGAGAGGGCTATTTCTGTACATGTCACCCATTCACATAATATCAATGAACCAGTTGTTTTTTGCTTTTGTCTTGAAGTAAATAAAGGAGGTTTTGTCAAGTTATTTAACCAACTCACTCAGTGTTGAGAGAAAAATTAGGTACAAGAGGCATCAGACGTAGCTCACAAAAGAGTTGACGACATTGATTTGGTCGTGTGATGCATATGAATGAAGACAGCTACTTAAAGAAGTGCCAATCACTTAGAGTGGATGAGACTTATGGCCGAGGGTGACCCAGGGAGACATGGGATGAGGTAGTGAGAACTGATCTCAAAATATTGAACATCATGGAGAAGATGACAAAAGACTGAAATGACTGGTAACTTTCCATGCACAGAAGACCTGTCTGTCACAGCGAAAGTGAGGTCCTAAAAGTATCATGCTTATTCTTGTCCATGATAGATTCTACAAATAGTTTGTCCATGTCAAGCATACTTGACACCACATCTTATTTTCCAACTACCCATCCCGCATTATTCTTCTAACAATGGTACAATTCACCAGCCGCAATCATTTGAGAGCAGGAGTCTGCAATTACTTTTCCACCCATTGGCACTACCATTTATCTCACTCTTATAATGTGGAGGCGCAATGGCCCAGTGGTTAGGGCAGCAGACTCGCAGTCATAGGATCGCGGTTTCGATTCCCAGACCGGGCATTGTGAGTGTTTATTGAGCGAAAACACCTAAAGCTCCACGAGGCTCTGGCAGGGGATGGTGGTGATCCCTGCTGTACTCTTTCACCACAACTTTCTCTCACTCTTACTTCCTGTTTCTGTTGTACCTGTATTTCAAAGGGCCGGCCTTGTCGCTCTCTGTGTCATGCTGAATATCCCCGAGAACTACGTTAAGGGTACACGTGTCTGTGGAGTGCTCAGCCACTTACACGTTAATTTCACGAGCAGGCTGTTCCGTTGATTCGGATCAACCGGAACCCTCGTCGTCGTAACTGACGGAGTGCTTCCATTCCATTCCATAATCACCCCAGCCAAGACTGCTTTCTACTGATCACCCACTTTTTGTGCATTTCAGTAATATCACTATTTTCTCAAAGCTACATCATAGTTTGCTACACATCAGTCTATTATCATCCTCTCAACCTCCTCCTCACTTATTTGCTATCAACACCTCCTCCACCTTTGTTGCCCTGTTCCTTATTACCATGTTCATGTACCTTTGACCACCATCTCCATCACATGAAATATATATTTAGTGACAGAGGCTGTATTAATACCATGAGGTAATATTTACCCCCACTCAAACATGGATGTTCTGTTAGAACAAACTATACTGTGGTAGATATCACGAGAGAAACTTTCATACTGGCTTTTGGTGCAAAATGTGCTCTTCTTTATATCACTAGCAAGGAGATAAATCCCCACCATCTCCAGCGCTGAGAACCCCAGATCACGTGATCTTGGCCTTCTCCATCACAGTTCATTATTCTCTCCCTCCCCCCGCCCCTCGCACCCAGCACATCTCCCTGCTCTCATCCACAGATATACGACACTGCCACTTCCTACACCTCTTGTTCTGGTGCAAGTCAATTCCTTGTTCCTGAGCCACCTCTGTCTCTTCCTCTCTCCCCTCATCCTGCAGCCTGATATTTACCATCAGCCACACCTCCTACCTTTTATCCATCACTCACTACAGCCAACTCTCACCCAATATCAATCTATCTGTCACTCTCCTCTCATACCTTCCTTCCCTCCTGATTCAAAATCTATATTTTCCCTTATACTTGCCTTTTTGTACTTTGTGAATATATTCGCACCCCATAACCACTCTCTTTATCTATCTTCCAGCTCCCACCACCACCACCTTTATATACTGTGGGGCAGGGAGGGAGCATGACTCACTTCTATAGCAACACACCTGTGATTGTTCCACTATCCTGCTTTAGCCTTCAACACTTGGTATAAAGCTACCTCCACCTCTCTTAAATATACTCCCACTCAGCATTTTCCTTTCTTCTTTGTTTTGCAATTTATTCAGTGACTTGACTTATGCTGGTGTCATGTAAAAAAGCACCTGGTACACACTGCAAAGTGGCTGGTGTTAGGAAGGGCATCTAGCTGTAAAAACCATGACAGATCTAAAACTGGGGCCTGAGACAGATGTGACTCATCAGACTTAGTATAACCATCCAACCAATGGAAAATGGATGTTAAATGATGATGATGATGATTTAGCCTATAGACTGAGGCAAACTATGTTAAGAAAATGAGGGATACAAGGTTTACAATCATATCATGCTGAAAACACGAGTTCTAATCTAATCACCAAAGTGCTGCATGTTACATCAACATGCCCAACATTAAATGGTAAAATGTACTGTAAATACCTCATAAGACTTCCAGCGACACAGAATCTGAACTTATAAACCATGAATGATGAATCACTATGTTATCCACACAGGGAAGATTGTAAAAAACTGGGAACTCTGTTGGTTATGATGACAAAGGTTCCAGTTGATCCAATCAACAGAACAGCCAGCTCATGAAATTAATGTGCAAGTGGCTGAGCACTCTGCAAACACGTGTACCCTTAATGTAGTTCTCAGGGAGATTCAGCGTGACACAGAATGTGACAAGGCTGGCCCTTTGAAATACAGGTACAACTCATTTTTGCCAGGTGAGTGGATTGGAGAAACATGAAATAAAGTGTCTTGTTCAAGGATGCAACATGTTGTTGAGAATCAAACTCACAACTACAATCATGAGCCGAATACCCCTAACAACTAAGCCACACACCTTCACAACAAGGATAGATTGTAGAAGAATTCAGTATATCCAACTGCTGGATTCCAAGTTATAATCTTGTCTACCCTGCCAACCTGTCTTTATGAGAATGGTTCTAAGCATAGTGATATGATGAGACAGCTATGACAAATTATTTATATAGATTACTCTCTTTGACAAGATCAGAAGCAAACAGATTCTCCAGTGTGCTGGTCTGCTTCTTCTTATGATGAAAATCCTCATTGATAGAATTTTACATTGGTTGAGTCACTTACACATGATAGACAACAACAGACTCCCCCGACAAATACTTCACTCTCAACTATGCAAGGGGAAAAGAAACCATGGAAGACCTAGACCAAGATTCAAAGATATTGCAAAAAGGAACACAAAGTGGAAAGGAACTGAACATAAATGGCAAACCCATGCAGAAAGACTGACTGGTATGGAGAAAGCTTATCCAGTCATGCCACAGCCATGAACAGCCATCATAGTTGCAATGACTGACTGCAGGTAATATAATAAAAATAGCTATAAACCAATTTGACTGGTTATTGCTATGACTGTTGGCCTGCACAGAAGTGATCAAGGCTATCCATTATCATCATCAACAATACCAACAGAAACAGTAATGTCTGAGTTGACAAGCAAGCATGTATGATGCTTCTCAATGTACTACAAATAGCAGCCAGATTTCTGTATATCAGAATATATTAGATAGCTCAGTCACAGAGATATATTTTGCTTGAAACAAAAATGAGAAGGTTAAGGATGAAAGAAATGTTTTTGATCATAGGTTTATCAGGTATAGTCACCTGGAATTAAATAACACTTTCTTTTCAATGTGATTGTCAATGCTCTTGATAACTTGTCACATTTTCAAATCACTTTCACTCAACTTGTCACGTTTATTTGTTTCATAATTAGAAGACATCAAAGATAAAGATTTATCATTGAATCCTCCAAGATCATACAATTAAGGCTATATTAAAATTTAACTTGTATGGCAGATACACCTCCATAAAATTAAATGTAAATCTTCATTCTTAAATAGAACATTTTAGTTTCCCCATCACCTAGTGTACATCATTTGCTATCTTTCCTTCAGTTATCATTTGATTAGTAATGTCAGGTGTGTGTGCACGCGCATGCACACAGTTGCATACAAAAGTGCTGATCACTAAAGGGGATGAACCTTGCAGAAGAGGGAGACCCAGGAAGACATGGGATGATGTACTGAAGACCTATCTCAAGACACTGAGCCTTACAAAGGAGATGGCAGGGGACTGAGATATCTGATACCTGGCTGTACTCAAGAAAACCTGTCTGCCATAGCAGAATTGATACTGGTGTTGGTGCCACATGAAAAAACACCCACCACACTCTGTGCAGTGGTTGGCACTAGGAAGGGCATCCAGTCATAGAAACCATGCCAGAACTGACAACAGAGCCTAGTGTGGCTCCTGGCCTTACCAGCTCTGGTCAAACTATCCAAACCATGCCAGCATAGAAGCCAAATGTTAAATGATGATGAGGAGGATGTTATATATATAAATAAATAAGACATCTTGTGCCTCAGTAATTCTTATTAAAACTGGTTTACTTTTTAGAAAGATTCATGGTTGAATATACATATTCATCAATATCAGGCCACCAGCATAATGTGGCCAAGTATTAATGTACCACTACCATACTACTCAGCAGTGGTGGACAACAAGAAGACTATACTTCGCTGAGCATTAAACTTGTTACCATTAGGCTGCTTAGACCAGTTTTGGCTCAGTACCAATGTATCCTCAGTAGTGCTAACTAGTTGTGGTGGACGACAGGAAGGTTACATTGGAAACATGTCTCATTATCCCAAAATCACTGTAATCACACAAACTCTCATCTTGTATCATTTCAAATATATTCTAATAAATATTTTCATTCAGTTGTTGCCCTCAGCAGCTAATTTCATGGAGAATAGATTGAAACAGAATATGATTTATCTTCTTCGCAGGAACATACTCTTAAAACCAAGGGATTGTCACTCTTCTAACACAGAAACTCAAACCCTGCTAATAGCCAATTAAAGAAAAATCAAAAGAATATTGTGTGCTATAATTAGTGTCATTATTAATGATTGATTAGAAAACAATCCTCATTAGCAAGTCACCAGTACTTTAATATTTGTGTATCACTGTTTAGTAGAGGATGTTAAGACATGATTCCAGTACACTAATATTCTGCAAGAATAGGTATGAGCCAATGAGAAGAGAATGTGTGGTAATATATGGTTACTTTCAGGAAAAGAATAAGGTGTGGTCTCTAGACATAACACTTCATTATCAGCACTAAAGTAAAAATGTTCATATAACATTTACAATTTCTACCTTTGGTGCAAAGCAATGAAGTTCAGTGAGATGAAAAATTCACTTGAATAGAACCTAATGTCGAAGTGATCTTATAAGGTTGACAGAAAACACCACACCTGTAGTATTTCAACCACAAAGTAACTAAATAGGCATTAGTGAATTTTGTCATGTGCTCTACCTGAGTATCACTAACTACACAATATATAAGTTTTATTATTTAAATTTCTTTTTATAAATTCACAATTATTTATGGATATCAGAAAAAGGAAATGGGATAATATGGTTTGCCACAAAACCATTTCTATTTAAACCTGTGAGGGTGAAGTGATGAAGAATAAGGATTACAAGGAAGGATTGGGTGTAGTCGTCTGCTTTAATCTCTAACTGACAACTGTACGGGGAGGCTGACTCTCAACCAATACACTGCTGTGAGTGCTTCTGGATGATGGACTCTAGTGATGATGTTATTCCATGCTTTCAGTCCATGGTGCTGGCCTTAGCATGCTTGAGGTTGAGACTCTGTAACTTCAGGTCTTCCTCAATGTGTTTTACCCAAGTCTTCTTTGGAGTACTGCACTGGAATCTAGTGCATGGGTTGCCACCAGCAGAAAAGTCAGTGTAGTAGTCTTCCAGTGCTCTTCCTTCAGATGTGGCATTGTTCTTGGATGTAGTTGTTGCATCCAACAACAATAACAACAACACAGAGCAGTAAAATAGAGGAAAAGATGTAGAAAGGTGAGAGAAGAAAGTGACCTATATAGAGTAAAGAGAAGAAATTAAAATAGGAGGTAGATGAGAAGATAAGCATAAGAGAGGATGGGATGTTGTGATTAATCAGTATATGGGAGACTTAATATAACAAGCAGATGTCAGAGAATCAGGTGAAAGGTAACCAGGTACAAAGGCTGGAGGATCCACCACATCCCAAAATTAGAAATGCCACATGCAAGAGTCAACGAGGAAGCTTCAAGATTTGACTTGATAGAAATAGCAAACAAACTTCTCTCAAATCACACTCTGCTAGCTTTAAAAAAATGGAAGAACATGTTGAATAATGTAGCACTAGATACACTATTCCCCAAAACTAATTGAAGTTGTCACGGGTTAAATGCTTTTGATGACCAGTCAGCCCAAGCAAAACTAAACCACAACCGCCACCACCACCACCACCAACACTACTCACACAAGAACTGGAGTGAAACCTAATCAGTGACACTGACAAGAAAAGAGATTCATTAAACAATTTAAACAACTTTGAACAAACTTAATTATTCTGCACCAACTCACACACTACATTTTTTGCTATACTTCTCTCTCTCTCTTTCTTATATATGCAGTTTCATTCTTTCCCTCTTACATACACACACACAGATGGACCCTTTACGTGGTCATTTACCTAGCTAGAAATAACAGCTAAATTTCCCTCATATCACACTCTACACTCATAGAAAAGGAGATAGACGGTAATATGGACACGAGTTCCCTATAACAAAAAAAAAAAACAAGTTCAAAATCTAGTCAAATTTAACCTCGTCATTCTGGGGTTGATAAAATAAATTACCAGTCAAGTCATGGAATTAATATAATTGATTGTTTCCCTTCCACTAAATTTCCGGCTTTGTGTTTATATGAGAAATTATTATTATCGTCACTGTTGTTAATATTATCATCATCATGAAGATGGCAAGCTGGCAGAATCATTAGCATACTGAGCAAAAAGCATAGTGGCATTTCATCTAGCTTTACATTCTGAGTTCAAATCCTGCTGAGGTTGACGTTGCCTTTTATCCTTTTGGGGGTTGATAAAATAGGTACCAGTTGAGTACTGGGGTCAATAGAATCAACTAGCTCCCCTCCTTCAAAACTTTAGGCCTTGTTCCCATGGTACAAAGGAATATTATTATCATGATGAAGGTGGCAAACTGGCAGAATCCATAGAATGCTGGGTGAAAAACTTAGCAGCATTTTGTCTGTCTTCATGCTTTGAGTTCAAATCAACTGAGTTGATTTTGCCTCTTGTCCTTTTGGAGTCAATAAAATAAGTACCAGCTGAGCATTTGGGGTTGATGTAATTGACTAACACTGCCCCAAATATTAATCATTAGGTGTGAAGCTACATAAAGTGATTCAAAAACCTAAAGTTACATATAAAGCTTCATAGCTAATAATAGATTCAAATTTTGGCACAAGGCCAGCAAATTCCGGAAGAGAGGTAAGTCAATTGCATCAACTCACTGTACTCAGCAAGTATTTATTTTATTGATCTGAAAGGATGAAAGGCAAAGTTGACCTTAACAGAATTTGAACTCAGAACATAAAGACAAATGAAATGCTGCTAAGTATTTTGCCCAGCATGCTAACAGTTCTACCAGCTAATTGCGCTAATTTCATAACTAATAATTAATACACACATCTATACATATACTTGTAAGTATGCATGTATAGGGATTTTTCTCCCATCTGTAAAACCAAACCTGTTATTTATGTGTATGTGCACATGTATGTGTAAATGTGTGTGCATGTGTGTGCATGTGTGTGTATTTGTTTGTCATGCATTGGTTATTTCTTTACATCTCTGTAACTTAGCAGTTTGGCAAAATGAGACAGAATAACTACAGAGTTGATTTGATCAAGTAAACCCTTTAAAGTAAGTCCTAAGATTTTTTGCCAACATAACATGGCAGTCCTGGTTTAGGACGAATGTTGCTGTAATTTAGCCCCAGGAGACATCGTCTCCAGCTGGCTATACGACACGATCTGTGTCCTTATATTTTCGAACAAGGGAATCTAGTACCCCCACTCAGCTCAAAACAATATCTGTGTATCGCGATTTCTGGGTTATTTCTCTTCATCAGCACAGAATAATTGTTTTCAAAGTTACTGATCTATAAATTAGAAAATTACTATTTTTAAATCTCACAATGAGAGATATTCAGCAACAGTACTTTGGAGTAAAGATTGTTTGCCAACATAACATGGCAGTCCTAGTTTAGGACGAATGTTGCTGTAATTTAGCCCCAGGAGACATCATCTGGCTATATGACCCGATCTGTGTCCTTTTATTTTCGAACAAGGCTTCTTTTAATTTCCATCAAGCAAATCCACTCACAAGGCTTTGGTCAACCTGAGGCTATAGCAGAAGGCATTAGGGCGGCGAGCTGGCAGAAACGTTAGCACGCTGGGCGAAATGCTTAGCCGTATTTCGTCTGCCGCTACGTTCTGAGTTCAAATTCCGCCGAGGTCGACTTTGCCTTTCATCCTTTCAGGGTTGATTAAATAAGTACCAGTTACGCACTGGGGTTGATGTAATCGACTTGATCCGTTTGTCTATCCTTGTTTGTCCTCTCTGTGTTTAGCCCCTTGTGGGTAGTAAAGAAATGTATAGCAGAAGGCATTAGCCCAAGGTGCCACACTATGGGATTGAACCTGGAAATGTGGTTGGGTAGCAAACTTTGGACCATAGAGCCATGCCTGTGCCTAGGATTTTTTAAACATTGGATAGCTACGAGGGTCAACCCAAATAAAATAGGAATCAAAGGGGTCTATAGGCAAAAATTGGTTGAGAACCATTGGTGTAAGGCTAAACATCAACAATATCAAGAGATTAAGTAGCAACAGGCATTGGAAACACTTAAGAGAAAAATCGCACATCAATGAAATACTATACACTAACAATTGGTGACATAAGATAAAACCAATTTATCATAATATGTTAACAATAAGAAATATTGCCTAACAGTTATTAGTATCATAGATAATAAAGCAGAGGAATAAATTTATTCAACAAAGACATTACATATCTAACTATAGGCATGGCTGTGTGATAAGAAGCTTGCTTTCCAACTGCATGGTCCCAGGCTGATCAAAGCCTTGTGAGAGGATTTGGTAGATGATGTGTGTGTGTGGTGTGTGTGTGTGTGTGTGCCAGTGTTTGTCCCCCCCCCCACCACCACTTGACAAGCAGTGTTGGTACGTTTACATCTCTGTAACTTAGAAGTCAGGCAAAAAGCCCAATAAAATAAGTACCAGGCTTAAAGGAAAAAAAAAAAATTAAGTACTGAGGTTAATTCATTTGATTAAAATGTCTTTAGAGTGGTGCTCCAGCATAGCCACCGTCTAATGACTGAAATAAATAAAACGAAGAATTGATTAAACAGATTCCTAAGAGACTGGTATTGGTCTGCATTGGCAATATTTGTATTATTTATTAAAACCAATAAAAAGAGTACATCGAAGTTACAGGATGTAAAGCTTCAATGTCTCATTAATTTTTCTCCTGTCAGCCTTTCCTGGAAGAAGGACTCTTTCTGATATGTTGGGTATTCCACACTCCGTTGCAAATTCATTATACTCGTTTTATTGACTTTACAGATTAGATTTTCAACACAAATGTAATATTAGAATAAATTTTATCCACATAGGCACATATCTAACTAGATATTGGTTTCGAATTTTGGTGCAAGGCCAACAATTTTGGAGTAGGAGCTAAGTTGATAAAATCAATCCTAGTGCTCAACTGGTAATTATTTTATTGACCCTAAAGAACGTAAAACTAAGTTGACCTTGGTAGAATTTGAACTCAGAACATAAAGACAGCCAAAATGCCACCAAGCATTTTGCCTAACAGGCTAACGAGTCTGTCAGCTTGTCACCTCAGCAACACAAATATTGGTTTCAAATTTTGGAACCTGGGCAACAATTTCGGAGGAGGGAGTAAGTCAGTTACATTAACCTCAATGCTCAGTTGGTACTTCTTTTATTGACCCTGGGAGGATGAAAGGCAAAGTCAACCTTGGTGGAAATGGGGCAAAGCATTTTGCCTGGCATGCTAATGTTTTTTCCAGCTGGCTACCTTAACTATATAGTAACACCACAAATATTAGTATAAATTTTATCAGATAGGCGCAGGTGTGGCTGTGATAGGTACAGGCATGGCTGTGTGGTAAGAAACCTGCTTCCCAACCATATGGTTCCGGGTTCAGTCCCCCCACGTGGCACCTTGGGCAAGTATCTTCTACCATAGCCTCGGACTGAACAAAGCTTTGAGTGGATTTGGTAAATGGAAACTGAAAGAAGCCCATTGCACACACACACACATATATATCAATGTATCTGTGTTTGTCCCACTACCATTGCTTGACAACCAATGTCAGTGTGTTTACATCTCCGTAACTTAGCAGTTTGGCAAAAGAAACTGATAAAATAAGTACTAGACTTACAAAGAATAAGTCCTGGGGTTGATTTCTTTGACTAAAAAAAACCCTTAATGTGATGTTCCAGCATGGTTACAGTCAAAGAACTGAAACAAGTAAAAGAATAAAAGAATAGATATTCTTTAACTTTTATTCTTTTACCACCTCATGAACTACTCACTGCCACTCTAAAATCTTAGTGTAGAAGATCTAAGAAAAACTATTGGTAACAGCTCTCTTCTATTTTTCAGACTAATACTTCTCTTCCCCTGACTAATGATACAGAAGAAAACTGTTATTAATTAACAAATTAATAACACAACTGATGTACAGTAAACATGGGTCACAAGATTGTAAAGCAAAATATTGGTAAAATATGAATTCAGAAAGTAAAAGGATCAGAAGGTGTACAGAATATTTCTATACTGCTTCTGCTAATAAGATAGTTTATAAGGGTGCAATAGAAGCACAGCTGTTATGTAATAACTTGTGAGTAGCACAAAACTATTGCATTGCTTATTACCCTTTCAACACAGCTGTTGTATAAGCTACATTTAGTATTTTCATGGATAACAAAAACAATGCACATCAGCCATATTTATATAATATAATTGCCAAGAAGGAAATAAATTCTTTTGATTAATTTATTTTTTAAATTCCTTTTATATTTTCTATGAAAAGTTGTATCATATGAATTGCATGGAAAAACTTTCTGTATGACTAAATGTGCAGAATATTTTTCAGTGCAGTGAAAATATATGCATACCAACAACAGCACTAAAATAATCAAACTTCAACTAACGAAGGATATTTAAGCAGATTTTTGGTTTTAAACAAGTTTGTAGATTTACAGTAACTTATAATGCTTATAATCCAGACCAGTTATATTCAGGGATTCCATCCACCTACCCATCCATCTGTTTTTCTGCCACCTATTCTTGGTAAGGTTATGAGTGTAGAGTCCCCAGGTACCTCCTCCATAGGGTCCTATCAAAAGTAATTGTCATCACACTTTCCTGCTGGATTCCTTAACATAAACAACTGAGCCTATAGATATTTTCTAACTATTTTCTTTTTGGTCTTCTCCGAAGTCTCCTTCCAGTCAGCTTGGCCATTGATTTCTCACTCAATAGTCTCTCTGATTTGTTGTTATTATTGTTTAGCCCCAGGTTAACTCAGACCAAGCAGATCTATGACCAAAGACTTTCTAGATTTGATCAAAGCATCATTTGGAGGCTATGCTAATGCATATTTTCCTAATTGCTTTTGTCCTTCTCAATTCCTTTATATAATTAATTAAAGAGCAAACCCTTGACTATCCTGTTAACCCTAGGAGGATAACATTGAAATGGATTTTCCTTGCTTACTCCAAGGTTGTAAGAGAACTTGAACACAACAGAGAATATGAAAAAGGATCTGGTTGCAGTTTATAAATAAATTGTTCTGGTTATTAAGAATGGCATCCCAGGTCTTAAATAATTCATATATTATACATAACTGTTATCTTAAGACCCACACATTCATGACTAACATGAAAACAAAACACATATAAACAATGTCTCCCCAGAAATAAAGGTTGATGATGTTGATATAGACTAATATAAGGCAGTGATGATGGAAAAGATTATAACACAGGACTGTGATATTATGACATCTGTTGTAATATATGAATAATGAGGACATATGTGGTTTTCACATTGATGCACTGTGAGATGAAGCAAGGTGCACTAAAAAAGTAAATAAATACGAATTGAAAATTAGGACCACATTGTTCAATTTTATAACTTGCAGTACTTTATGGTGTAAACTACAGAATAGCAGAGGAGATATATTTCATCTCCTTCACTGTTTTGTGTGTCTTGTGCACCTTTAGGTCTTCAACGGGAATGGACCAAAAGGAATATTTTACCCTCAGACTCAAAAAACTAACTAAACTAACCATACCTCCATTCTAGTATAACCTTAAATACTTAGGAACAATGTATCTCCGCTTCAAAGAAAGAAACAAATATATAAGTAATATATAGCTGGTACCATTATAGGTATAGGCATGGTTGTGTGGTAAGAAGCTTGCTTCTCAACCACATTGTGTGACACCTTGGGCAAGTGTCTTCTACTATACCCTCAGGCTGACCAAAGCCTTGTGAGTGGATTTGGTTGATGGAAACTGAAAGAAACCCATCATAAACATAAATATACACATATATATATATATCAAAAGGATGTGTTATAATATTATTCCACAGATACAAAAACAGCCATACCAACAATCCAACATCCCTCCATCATCAGCTGCCCCACAGATATCATTATGGTTTCAACACCTGGTCAGTACCATTCAATCTGGCAGTGTCAACAGCACTAAAATAAGTGCAACAGCACTAAAATAACTGCAACTTTCACACACATTTACCCTATGTACAACCTTATCAAGAAATAAATTTAATAAGTAAATTACAAACACTCCTGAATACATCACTAAAGTGACAAATCTATTAAGTCATATAAAAATTATAATCCCTTCATTCTTCTGTAGTATAATGTAAAAGAAAGTCTTAACAACCACATTATTTCAGTCAATCAATATATAGGCAGGATTAAACAGTAACTTTGATAAAACTACAACAAAGAAACATATAAACCAACGTACAATGTATCGGTATTAATAGTGAACAGCAATAACTAAATTATATGCTAAATTGTCCATACAAATAATAATCCCACCAGTCTTCCATAGATACTACTATAATGAAAGCTAATATTTTTAGGAGTGAAATGCATCATTTTGTCATTCAAAAGTTAAAATTAAAAGACTACATACTCGTTAATATATCACCACTACAAGCTATAATACTAAATTACCAGTAACTAATATAAACATTAAATTTCATTAAATAAAAACTAATAAAAATACTTATAATTAACTATTATTATGAACCTTGCTATGTTTAAAGATAATTAAAACTGTTTAACCCTTTAGCATTTAAACCGGCCATATTCGGCCAAAAGTTTTCTGCCTGTTTTATGTTCAAACTTGCCAGATCTGGTCTCTCACACCAACCCTACAATATTGTCTTAAAAATTAACAGCTACCTCATCAAAATCTCATAGCTACAAGATTAATGAATGATTAGTTCAAAACAATGTGGATGAAGAAGCATTAATTTTGGCAGAATAATGTGAACACTAAAGGGTTAAAAGATAAAACTACAAGTATAAACACTTAACATGTTTAATCAGACATATGGTTCCATCACCAAGAATTTAAAGGGCCAACAAAATATTAACGACGTAGTGTGTAATTACTACTTGCTCAATTGTTTCAATATTGGTGACAAAGTAAGCAAATAACTCGAATCATAAACCTTCCAAATCCTAATAAATATTTGCTAAGCTGAAGACTAGATATTACTCCATATTTATTTAGAATTTCAAGTTTCCCACCTAAACTCCAACGTCTGGCAGCTGACTTGGCAGACACCCATAAAATTATTAACCATCTTACAAACAATAACTCTGAGCACCTTTTCAAACTCCACCCGTCTAACACCCGTGGACATATTTACAAAGTCAGAAAACAGCACAGCTCCCATGACTTCAGGAAACATTTTTTCACGCTGAGAGTTGCTGAAGCATGGAACAAACTGCCGGCATCAGTTGTTAGTCGTCGGAGCACTGCATCCTTCAAGACTTCCATGCTTTTTGAGATTTGCCAACACTACACCTGATTTTCTCCCCTCCATACACACACAAGCATGTATCTGACTCATACATTGTTCACTTTCCAGACATTTGTACATTACTGTATATACTTTATACACACTTTCTGACAAGTTGTGGTGCACCTGAGCACTGTATACAATAATTTCATTATTATTATTATTATTATTATAAACAGCAATTAAAAGTTTGAACCAATTTACCATATTTATACCCTTGTTTTACTAAATGTCTTAACAGCTTATTTATTCTTTTCAAAAAATTATTAATAATAGTACTATATCTAACAATTTGCCCTTCAAAAACATCATAACCAACAAAAGAAGGGATTTTACTACCGAACATTGAAGCTACTTAGAAACCAAAATCTTCTGTTTTGATTATAAATGTCAGGACATATTTCATTATTATCCTTAATTACTAGATTGACATCTAAATAATTAATATTTCTGATATTGTTACCATTTCTGGTGGCTATAAGCTCACTCGGGTATATTTTTCTGAGTAAAAATTCAAAGAAACCATGATTAGGTATAAATATATCATCTATATATCTGCAGCATCCATCAAGTTGTTTAAGCAAACCCATCTTTTTCCTAGCACATAGGTCTTTAAGGAACTCACATGAAGAAAGATAAAAGTCTACCAATATATATATATATATATATATATATATATATATATGCAGACTTTAGGATAGTTGAAATATGTTTGTCATATATTTCAGCTGCTAAAGGCAAATACACTGCAGTTGTCACAGAGAAAAAATCTCTTTACTGGTACTAAATTCTGCTCATACCTAAACACTACTTTGCACCTATACTCAGTTTATATATATATATATATATATATATATATATATATATAAGGAGTTGCTGTGTGGTAAGTAGCTTCCTTACCAACCACACAGTCCTGGGTTCAGTCCCATTGCATGGCACCTTGGATAAGTGTCTTCTACAATAGCTTTGGTAGACAGAAATTTGAAGAAGCCTGTCGTATGTGTGTGTGTGTATATATATAATGTTTGTGTGTCTGTTCCCCCGCCATCGCTTGACAAGCGATGTTGGTATGTTTACATCTCCGTAACTTAACAGTTCAGCAAAAGAGACTGATAAAATAAGCACTACGCTTACAAAGAATAAGTCCTGGGGTCAATTTGTTCAACTAAAGGTGGTGCTCCAGCATAGCCACAGTCAAATGACTGAAACAAAAGAATAAAAGAATATATATATATTATTATAATTATTATTATTAAAGAGTATGGAAACTTGTACATGCACAAAATTTATTCAATAATCTTATGCCACACATTATAATGACCTACACATGTGTTTCTGCTGAAGCTACTACTCACTGTGGAAAATGCAACCTTGCATTACTGCCAGTGTAGTTTCATCAGGGTCCATCCATTTGGTCATCCTCGAAGTGAACTCAGTGTAGGCCATTATGAGATGCTGTATAAGATTATAAAATAAATTTTGTGGATGTACAACTCTCCATACTCTTTACTATTAATAATAATATATACTCCAGACAATTTTTTCCATCCAGTGAAGCGTACACAGCGTACACTTGTAGTTTTACCTTTTAAATAGTTTTAATTGTCTTTAAACTTAGCAAGGTTTATAATAATAGTTAATTATAAGTACTTTTATTAGTTTTTATTTAATGAAATTTAATGTTTATATTAGTTACTGGTAATTTAGTATTATAGCTTGTAGTGGTGATATATTAACAAGTATGTAGTGTTTTATTTTAAACTTTTGACTAGCAACAAATTCTAGTCCCAGACATTAAATACTGATTGAAGTGGTTAGCAGTTGACTGGGACTTAACTGAAGCTAATACATCTGAGTAATATATTCCTCCAAATTCACTTTTATGTATGTGTGTGTGTGCGTGTGTGTATGTGTGTGTGTGTGTGTGTGTGTGTGTGTGTGTTTCTTTGTGTCTGTGTCTGTCCCTCACCACCACTTGATAACTGGTGTTGATGTTTTTACATCTCCATGACTTAGTAGTTTGGCAAAAGACACAGATAGAATAAGCACTAGTCTAAAAGAAAAATGTTCTTGGTGCAGTCAAAGGACTGAAAAAAAGTAAAAGATAAAAGAAATATAAATAGTTCACCCCAGTAACAGCAGCAGGACAGGAGGGGCAAGAGAGAAAGAAGAAGGAACAAACTTCATTCAAGGTAGAAGAACATTTAGTCAAGCAAGACACTTTCACCCTTTTCATTACTCATAGTAGTACATATGATACCTATCTCTATCTCTCTCTCTCTCTCTATCTCTCTCTCTCCCTCTCTCTCTCTATCTATCTATCTATCTCACACACACAGTTCTCAAATATACACATATTTATACATGCTAACAATGAAGTTGGCTGGTGTTGAGTCAGTTGTTTGTGCTTATATTTAAATGAAGGAATGATGACAGCAAAACATCTGTAACATCCTGTAGCATATCAATAACACCAAGTATACTAAATGCTAACCAATTATTCAAGTAATCCACCCAGGAGCTAATGGCCATATTGCTTGGTAACTCATTATCAAGACCACTGAGTTCATTCATGGATGGAGTAAAATTTTAGAAGATATAAACGCTTGCCCAAGGTGCCATGCAATGGGTTTGAACCCACACACAAACACACTAAACAGAGGAGCAGGCAGATTAACCATAGGATCTATTTCTATAGGAAGGTAGACATGTACTAAATTATACATAGGTTTAGAGATACAGGCCCCACGTGTAGCTCTGTGGTAAGAAGTTTGCTTCCCAAGCACATGGTTCTGGGTTCAGTCCCATTGCATAGCACCTTGGGCAAGTGTCTATATCTTCAGGCTGACCAAAGCCTTGTGAGTGGGTTTGGAAGAGGAAAACTGAAAGAAGCCTGTTGTGTGTGTGTGTGTGCATGAGGATGTCTCCCACTGCTGCTTAACAGGTGGTGTTGTTGTGTTGACATCCCTGTAAAAGAGAACTGATAGAACAAGTACTAGACTTAAAGAAAACAGCAATAAGTCCTAAGATCGAATCATTTGATTAAAAATTCTTCAATGCCCCAGCATGGTCACAGTCTAATAACTGAAGCAAGTAAATATTTGTTATCCTGTTTGTAAGACATTTGTTATCATCATCATCAACATTATTTTATTGTCCACTTTTCCATGGTCAATTGGGTCACTCAGAATTTGTCGAGGTGGATTTTCTATGGCCACATGCCCTTCATGTTGCCAATCCTCATCTGTTTCCAAATAATGTAATATTTCCCCATCACCAAAAAATTATTCCGTGGAAGACTGAAAATGAAGGACACTACTTGCATGATGGTGACACTCACTTACAACGATCACGTGAAGTCAAGACAAGGACGAACAGACAGACAGACACACACACACACACAAAACAGGCTCTTCTTTCAGTTACCTTCAAACAAATCCACTGATAATGTGTAAGTTGACAGGGGCTATAACAGAAAACTGTTGCCGTGCAGTGGGATTGAATACAAAACCATTTAGTTGGGAAGTAAACTTCATACTACACACTTTGTGCTTATATATAAACAAACTTTGGAAGCTTTGAATATGTTGGTATTTTACAGACAAAAAAGTAAATTTCGAACACTGTATAGCTATGAAAACAGCTGAGAATGATTGGGTTTTTACCCTTAGAAGATGGAAAAAAGTTGCCAGCAGGTGGCTATGGAGAAGTGTGTTTATACATATATATTGTTGTAAAGTGGGTTCCTCCCACTGGTGTGATGTGTGACTGCCGTTGTACCGTAGTTACTGTTTTATGCTATTAGTCACAATAGTTACTAGTCATCGGATACCATTGTATCTCTTTGTACTAGAATATTAATACACTAAAGTCTTCTGTCTTACTAACGCTGATAGCTCCACAACCCACCGACTAGAGCTGTTGACTCTTGACCTACTCTTGACGACCAACCATTGATCTATTTATAATAGCTGACTTCTACCACTTTTTACCAGGAGGGGTATGCAGTTTCACAATACATCTCCCATTTTAATTATTCTATTTAACAATCAATTTCTTTTATTCACCCCCACCTCCGACTTTTTTTTTATCTATACAATATCTTAGCTTCTTAGGGTCTACTTTCAAGAATTCAATGTTCTTTCTTTTCCTTGTACATGGGGTTTTGACTTCTTGTAATGGTGTTGGGACCTGAAAAGTGTCATAGAGCCAATCCATAGGTATTTCTACTCTTGTTGGTTCCTTTTCTAT
The DNA here is from genome assembly GCF_006345805.1 of Octopus sinensis. NCBI lineage: Eukaryota > Metazoa > Mollusca > Cephalopoda > Octopoda > Octopodidae > Octopus > Octopus sinensis. The sequence goes on along the minus strand of NC_043009.1, from coordinate 16,784,305 downwards.
GACTCTTTCCTTAAGCTGATTTTTATGTATCCATTCCACTCCATTTCTGCTTCTTACACCATACATCATTCTTCCTATGTATGTTACGATTTCCCCTTCTTCCCAGTATTAGTTGCCACTTTTGTACATTCTTACAAATACCTTATCACCAATTCTAAAGAATTTCAACATGTCTTTACTAGAACATATTTGTTTCTTCAATAGTAAGTGACTTCACCTTTCTGGCAAACATTAATTCTGTGGGTGAATTTCCTTCTGGTGCATTTGGGTTCGGAGTTATCCTGTATACCCTTAAGAATTGTTGGATCATGACCTTGTCCATGGCTTCCTTATTAGCTATCTTTAAAGCTCTCTTAAAAGTGTCCATGACCTGTTCAGACCTTCCATTCGATTTAAGGTGATATAATTTTATGTTCTAACAAACATTTCGAAGAATCTTTTAAACTCACAGGATACAAACTGTGTTCCATTATTAGAGACAATTATATCTGGTACACCAAATCTTGTGAACAGCTCATGTAAGAAGTTTATTACCATATATGAGGTTGGTCGTTTACACCTTGCAACCTGAGGTCATTTTGTGTAGTGATCCAATACTATTAAGTAACAATATCCATTTACCAGGCTTGCAGAATTGATATGCAATTGGGACCATGGTATTTTCACTTCTGGCTAAAGTTCACATTTTGTAGTAGGTAGTTTCACTGCCTGCACACATCCTCTGCAGCCTTTTACCAGGTTTTCAACTTCCTTGTCCATGCTTAGCCAGTATATGAAACTTCGCATCAGCACTTTCCTTCTAGAGATGCCTGGATGTCCCACATGGAACTCTTTTAGTATTCTCTTCTGTTATGTCTGTGGTATGACCACCCTCTAAGCGTACATTAGTACGCCATTACATATACAGTACAAGCTCACATCTTGGCGTATCTCTGCATCAGACCTTTCTTTATTTACTTTTGTCGACCACAGTTTTCTTTTTGTCTCATTAGTAAATTTGCCATTTGTTGCATTTCTTTTTATTTCTTCCAAAGTTACTCATAGTTCACATACAATGTTCCACATCACTTCTTTTGTTTCCGCTTCCACTCTTAGAGCTGCTATTGCAGTGTTCTCCAGTGGTTCATCATTTTTCCGAATTAACCAAAACAGACCATCGGCATGTCCCAACTTTTTTGAAGGCAGATATTCCATTCTATAATTGTAGTTTAACAGAATGGTACCCTACCACTACTGTCTGTTTGCCGTATGTGTTGGGAATAAGAAGTCTATGATCAGTTTGCAACCAAAAACCTCTGCCATGAATGAACCTGTTGAACTTTTTTATGCCAAATATAATAACCAATGCTGCTTTTCAGTCTGACTATAGCTCTTTTCTGCCTGCAATAATGTCCTTGATGTGTGAGGTACAGCATTTCACTTGCCATTGTTGTCTTTATGTAGGAGTACGGCTCTTATCCCATACTCACTAGCATCTGTAGCTAGTATTATTTCTAACTTTGGGTTGAAATGTGTAAGATACAAGTCTGAAGTTAACACAATTTTTAACTCAAATGCTTTCTGGCATTTCTCTATCAGAACCCATTTGGTATTTGTTTTTTTAAATAATTCATTTAGTGGTGCCCTTACCTTATGTATATTTGGGATGTACATTTGGTAATAATTTACCAAGCCTAGAAATGCTTGTAGCATTGTCACATCTGTCAAAGGTGGCATATTTTGTATTGCTGTTACCCTTGATGGGTCTGGTCTGCATCCACTTTCGTCAGTTACCTGACCTAGGTATTTTAATTGTTCCAACAAAAATTCACATTTTCCTTCAGTCAGTTTCAGTCCATATTCACTTAGTTCTTTGAATACTTTCTTTTATGTGTTACACCCAAAACTCACTTTTTATCAAAATGTCATCGATGTATGTGATGGCAAAGTTGCAGTCACTTAACATCACTCTATTATTTGTTGGAATATGATGGGTGCCACTTTTACTCCGAATGGCAGTTGTTTGAGTTTGTACAATCCATGGTGCATCTTGATTGTTAGTAAGATGTGTTCAATCTTCCTCTAACTGAATTTGAAGCTATGCCTCTGGGAGGCCCAACTTTGAGAAAATTTTCCCTCTGTTTAGTTTAGCAAGTACTTCTCCTGGGTTTTGTAGTGGGTAACTGTGTGCAAGCAAACAGTTGTTTAACCTAGTTGAGAAGTCTGCGCACACTCTTAGCTTATTATCATTATTTTTTACATAGACCACCAGTACTGCCCATTCTGCATGGTCAATCTTTTCAATCATATTCAGGTATTCTAACTTTTCTAGCTCTTTACTGACCTGGTCTACCGACACAAACAGCATGTTCCATTAGGGCCTGCAAATAGGTTTTGAATTTTCTTTGATAGCAATCCTTGCTTTTGTTTTTGTGCAACAGCCTAAACCTTCTGAAAAATCTTTTAGGAAATTTTTTCATTTTTGTCTCAGTTTATCAACCTCATTCAATTGTCTGACTACTCCATTTCCATTATTGCACAAAGCGCTTATGGGTGTATCCCATAAATCACATTTCTCCATACATTCAGTGCCAAATAAATTCATGAATTTTTTCAACATATAAACATTCACGTTTTTGGTTCGACCTTTAAACATTACAAACTTGCTCCCTCATGAAATATAATTTTCTTACTATAACACCATACGCTATTTTGCCCGTTCCCATGTTTTCTCATTTATGATTGTGATGTCACTTCCCATGTCTAATTGAATTCTGAAACTTGTGGTTTCAATTCTCACATTCACGTATATTCTGTTTGTTGCAGTCACAACGTTTCCTGCTAACAAATTATTATTTTTTTTTGTTTGTTCCATTTTCCTATCATTCTAGTCTTGCAGTATGAATTTATGTCCTGTAAACCTGCAGCAAAAACACTTTGCTTATTTATACGGACAATCTTTTTCAGGTGCATCCTACCACATGCTGTACATGGGTCTACATCCCAATATCTTTTCGAGTTTTCCTGTAACACTTTATTTGGCTTACAACTTTTCTGCACTGGTCTTATGTGAAAACACTCTTTCCGTTGAATTTCTTCCCCGTCATGCATTAATTTCCATATCATGTCACATTCTTCCAACAGTTTCTGTAATGTCAAATCCTGGTTCATTTCCAGTTTTGCTAGAATCTTCATTTGGATTTCTGCATCCCTTTCATTTGTCAATCCTTGTTCAAAAACCAAACACTTGAAAGAATCTGGAGTAAGCATATCCAGCCTAAATCACTCAGATTCTTTGTTGACTCTGTCTGTGTAAGTAGTGAAGTCTTCATCTTTGCTCTTTTCTATGTTTAAACATCCCTATCTAGTATAAAACAGTGAGCTCTTTTCACTAAACATTTTGCACAGAATGCCAAGTGCGTAGGTGAAATTTATGCCGGACGCTTTTTTGGGCAATATGAAGCTACTATACTTCTCATGCTCTGCTGTCACTAGTTTTTAAAAAACTAGATGTGTTTTCATTCCATCTGTGCAATCTTGACATTCTTTTTAAAAAATTTGTTCAAATCTTTGAAAGTAAGCCTCGAAGGTTACTCCTTCTTCAGGATCATATTTGAATTCGCTCATGGAATTTGCTACATGGTCAGGTGAAATGGAGTCTGGTTATCAACTTCATTAGTTGTAACGTTTGCGAAGTGTTGTATTACTCTTGAATACTGTCCTGATGTCATATGGGCTGCATATCTTTTGTATCTTTTTGGAGAGGCCTTTCACATAGAGTAGACAGACTGTGGACAGTTTTTTGGCCTCATCTTCTCTCCTTTTCATAATTGGAGTGGATAGTATACTTTTGGGATAGTTGTTGCTTAACAGATTGTTATTGAGCTTGATCATTTCTTCGTGGGGTGTATCACGATCGTTACATATATTCTTTGCATGATGTTTTAGGCACTGAGCAATCCCTCTCTTTACACTCTATGGATGGTGGGAATTGAAGCTGAGGTATCCTCCAGTGAAGGTTGGCTTGCAGTATATGGATGTCCTGAATCCATACTTGGTACGTGTTATTAATACGTCCAGGAATGCCAGCTGATTGTCTTTTTCTTTTTCCATTGTGAACTGTATAGATGGCTGTATTGAGTTCACATGATCTAACAGCACTTGGACATCTTCCTGGTGGGGCCAGAGAATAAAGGTGTCATCAACATATCGTAGCCATAGTGTTGGTTTTAGTGGTGATGATCCTTAAGACAAATTCTCAAAGTATTCCATGTAATATATTGGCTATTACCGGTGAATAATAGGCAAAGTATTTCATGTATATATTGGCTATTACCGATGCATAATAGACAGAAAACACCACTGGAAAATACGAAAACTAAAAGAAGCAGTACATATGCTAGGACACAACACCCTCCTAAGCAGACCGAGTGCAGATATGAGCAGCATATGGGAACCAATATTAAGGAAAGATAGAAAAATATTAGATTTATAAGCCCTAAAATTCACTCCATAATTACCCATGGGCATATGGCATAGTGGTTAAGAGTGCAGGCTACTAACCCCAAGATTCTGAGCAGTGACCTGAACAATAATAATAATAATAATAATAATAACATCGACAAATACCTTAGGGATGAGAACCCAGGTTTGAAATTTCCCCAAGACACCTGAAGAAAGCTGGAAGGTATATCAGCCGGAATATGTTAACAACAAACAAGATGAGGACAAATATCCATTGAATGTAAATAATGTAAACAATATACAACATATATCAGTATATACACACAAACATTATGCAGTAGTACAGTCTTCATCTCTTAAACTTCACTTACAAGGCTGGTTAATGTAGAATGCACCTGCTCAAGATTCCACATGGTAGGACTGAACCTGAAACCATGTGGTCACAAATTAAAATTTTTAACAATACATCTCTGTGTGTGCCTCTCATTTATTCCTCTATTTTCAGTCAATTGCACAAAGCTCGAAAGGCCACGTGCATTCCTTTGTGCAAGCTGGAGTACTGGTATTGAGAGTGAAAACCAAAAATGTTTAGACACTTGCTTGAAGACTTCCTCAGCATACAACCACTTTTGCCATTCCTCAATGGGGCAACTTTTTTTTTTTTTTTTCATGAAAGTAAGTTGAATTTGAACCTGCAATACTTTGCTAAACCACAAGGCAATCTCAACCATCACTCTTTCAATTCCGCTAATCCACCACCCAACACTGATATATTTTCATCAATCTCAAAACGATGAAAAGCAACATTGATCTCATCATATGTTATAGATTTATTCTATTCAATACTTAACCCTTTAGCATTTAAACAAGCCATACCCGGCCTGAATATTTGATTTGTTTTATGTTCTAACCAGCCTGATCAAACCACTCACACCTACCCTACAGTGGCATAATAAAAATAAGCAATCACATCATCAAAGTCTCACAGCTATGAGATAATGCATAATTAATTGAAAACACTGTGAATAAATAAATATTAAAGTTTACAGAAGAATCTGAATGCCAAAGGGTTGAATCACACTGTGAGTTGTAGTGCAGAGTTGTAGTGCAGTCTGTTTGAAAGGATCGATAACACTTCATTGTACTTTTCTGATCTGGTCACTCATATGGTAACATGACATCTGAATTGTTTCAGAGACCAGGTCACAACAGTGCAATGGACATTTTTAATGCTTTTTATCAGACTTTACTGTTAACAAATGGTAAATAAACATGTCTTTTGTGTCTTCAGAAATAACTGAAATAATACTTCTTTATAATTGTTTCACTTTCAACATAAGTTCTCAGATCAAGTCACTTGCCAAACAAGTACCACTTGAATGTTGCATGTGTATGTATGTATATGTGTATAAGTATGTGTGTGTGTGTATATGTATATATAGATATGCGCTCTCTACTTTGCTGACACTCTCTCTATCTCTCTCATACACACCCACACTCATGGACGCACAAATAATTGTTGCTTGATATCTACATCAATATCCAAGACCACAATAGAGCTGGCAGGGTTTAGAAAAAATTCTGATTCATTAAACATACACGTGTTCTGCGCTATAAAAGAAAACATTGTACGAAGGAGATAGAGGCAAGAAATTGTGTTACAATGTCATCAGCAATCAATCAGATTCACATTTTGTATCAGATGTTCTAAATGCTATAACTAAACTAACAGCTTAATAGGTCTCACCGAATAATAATAACAATAGTTCCAACAAGACAAAATATAAAGATCAGTAATGGTGTCAATCTACTATAACAATCCTTTCTGCTGTAGGCACAAGGCCTGAAATTTGGGGGAAGGGGATAGTCGATTACATTGACCCCCCAGTGTGCAACTGGTACTTATTTTATCAATCCTGAAAAGATTAAAGGCAAAGTCAACCTTAGCAACAATTTGAACTCACAACGTAAAGATCAATTAAAAGCTACAAAGCATTTTGGCCAGTGTGCTAAAAGTTCTGTCAGCTCACTACCTTGTCAGTCTATTATAATAATGATTACAGGTGTGTTAGCCTGTCACGTACGCAGACACAGGTATACCCCAAGCACACAAATGTTTCTATAAAATATTTGATGTCGTATTTCACTGACCATTCTATTTCTTAACACAACTATACAAATCTCACTCTCTATATGTATGTGTGTGAGTGTGTGCGTGTGTGTGTGTGTGTGCGTGCATGTGTGCGTGTGCGTGTGTGTACTCTGCATTCCTTTTGGGTCGATAAATACTAGCTGTTACTTCTCCTTTACTTTCTCTCACTAGAAGAAATCAGCTATGATACTTGGAAAGTAACGAACTCTGCCACATTTAGATGCCCAAGATACAATACATGGGATCAGTATTACATTAAGGTAGGTGTTATGTATCAATAGGGGTAGGGCCCACTTTTTCCCTTCTGCACCTGGACTTAGAGGCATATATATAAAAACCATCCTCATCATTATCATCATGTAACATCCATTTTCCATGCTGATATGGATTGGATAGTTTGATAGGAGTTGGTAAGCCAAAGAGCTGCATCAGGCCCCAATGTCTGCTTTGGCATTGTTTTAATGGCTGGATGCCCTTTCTAATTCCAACCCCTTAACAGAGTGTACTGGGTGCTTTTTTACATGGCACCAACACCAGTGGGGTCACCAAGTGACTTGCAAGATGAAGACATCTCAATTTGGAGATGGAGGGGAACTGAGGGTAGTGGCTTTGTGCCAGGTGAGAGGTGAGAGTATAATAGAAGGATAGAGATAGTGAAGGCGCATGGCTCAGCGGTTAGAGTGTCAAGCTTATGATCGTGAGGTTGTGAGCTCGAATCCCGGACCGGGCTGTGTGTTGTGTTCTTGAGCAAGACACTTTATTTCACGTTGCTCCAGTTCACTCAGCTGTAGAAATGAGTTGCGATGTCACAGGTGCCAAGCTGTATCGGCTGCTGCCTTTCCCTTGGATAACACTGGTGGCATGGAGAGGGGAGGCCGGTATGCATGGGCGACTGCTGGTCTTCCATAAACCACCTTGCCCAGACTTGTGACTAGGAGGGTAACTTTCTAGGTGCAATCCCATGGTCAGTGCCGTGACCAAAGGGGGTCTCGAGAGATAGGTATCTTACTGAAGAGCAAATACTCGGCTACCAGAGGAAGGAGAAACAAAGAAAAAGATAGAAAGGCAGTCAGAGAGAGAGAGGGGGGGAGAGAGAAAGAGATGGTGTTGGAGGTGCATCAGGACCTACCCACAGGGAACAGTGTGGGGGGGAGTATAAGGGGGATAGAAGGGGATATTTCATGAGATGAGAGTGTGACAGGAAATGTTCAGAGACGGGGAAAGAGGTGACTGTAGCAAGTGGTGGTCAGAGAAATTGGAGTGGCTGGATGTGTAAGAGTGGAGGAGCCTGCAGTAGTTGGTGATCCCGAGTAGTGGAATGGAGGTGGTTGTGAAGATAGGGTTGTAGGTGAGTTTTGAGAGAGGGCAGATTATGTGTGTGTGGAGGTGGAGATGGCTGTAAAGGACATATCTGTATGTATGGATGGCTACGACTTTACTTAGCTTGACATGACTCCTCAAGCACTGCAAATCACCAGAAGTCTCAGTCTCTTGTCATCTCCTCTGTGAGACACAACATCTGAGGATCATTTCTCACCACTTCGTCTCACATCATAGGTCTACCTCTTCCACAGATTCCCTCCACAATTAGAGATTGGCAATTCCTTATGCAACTGTCCTTACTTATATGCATCACATGAGCATATGAATGCAGTCTTTTCTCATGAACACTACATCTGATGCCTTTTATATCCAATTTCTTACTTGAAACATTAACACTCTGTTGTATATGCACACCGACATTGCACACCCATGCTGACTTCATTTCTTTCAAGCCTTCACATATCCTCTGCAGTCAGAGCCCAAGTTTCATAACCATGCAGCATACACAGGCATCATACAATCAGCCTTTCACTCTGAGGGAAAAACCCTTTCTTACCAACAAAGGCTCTCTGAAGTTTTCCCAACCTGTTCTTATTCTATTAACTAAGCTTTCAAAAGTAAAAAAATAAGATATGCATTTTATTGTCATTAAAAAAAAAAAAATTATATTCCAATGAAGCAGAATATTATTAATTCCATTTGTAAAACAATAGGCTCTGTATTAGTACTTATAATGATTTCAAAACAGGCATAGGGCCACACATTTTGCAGGACATAGTCTATTAACCCTTCTTACACCAACCTGCCTGAGACTGCCCCCAGTTGTATGATAGAAAACTCATGTTTTAAAAAGATCTAAATTAGGACCATCAACCAAAATTTCTGGTTAATTTATGTTGTAAACACCAAATTAATAATAACAAAGTTACTTTGCTAAATTCTTCATTATATTCTAAATTAATTGAAACAAAGGTAGAGTATTTTCAACAGAAATATGGTAACAAAAGGGTCAAGCTGACCTCAGTTCTTGACTGGTACTCATTTTACCAACCATAAAAGAACCAAGGATAAAATTAGGATTAGTAACAAAAGACACATTAAAAGACTCGTTAATAAAACTACATTACACTGCAGTGTACACTAATGACAACATAAATACAAACACACTGGGAAAAGGAATAAAATAAAGTACTTCATAATAGGGATGCATAAGGAATTAGAAAAGAATGGCAGAGAACTAAAGTAACCACAAACATAATAAAACTAGAAGGTAATTTACCAACCTCAAGAATCATAACCTTTCAGAATTGATAAAGTCATCAATTCCAGTTAGACATTTAACCTGTGTACATGAACCAATATCAACCGTTTAGCATTCAAATTAGTCTATCAAATGTAATACTTAATTATTCACACTGTTTTGAATTTATCATGCGTTATCTTGTAGCTTCAACATTTCAATGAAGTGATTGTTTATTTTTAGAATGACATGGTAGGGTTGGTGTGAGAAGTCAGATCTAATCAGTTTGAATGATAAACATAAAATATTTGGGCCAGATATGGCCAGTTTAAATGCTAAAGAGTTAATACTATTCTCCTCAAAATAAAAACATCAAGAACTTGAAACCGAAAGCCTAATAACCTTTTTACCAACAATACAAAACCCTGTCATTTATAATCTCCGACAAAGTTGGTAGATTATCTGGAAATTGATATCTTACTATAGAAACAGAAATGGTTTTGGAGATGTTTTTATGAATCTATGAAACAGCTATTTGTAAATAAAGCTAGAATTTTAAGGGAACAAAATGAGAAAAAAAAAAAAAAAAAAAAAAATCTAGATATGGTGTGGACTGAGGATAAAAGCCCCCTACATCACAACATACTTGTGGTTAAACAAAACTATACACAAACTAAGCAGCCCCCAATATTATAAGCACATCATCCCAAAATGAAAAAGTTAACACTGCATGATAAGGAAAGAATAAAAACCAGCCATATCCCTGTAAGAATTTTCTTTATCCTCATTTTCTGTCTAACTTTGATTCCATTAACAAATCTATGCAATCAAACTACTAATGGCTACTATAACAAGGGTAATTTAACAAAAGTGCTCCAATTTTGGCAGTGGAATTTGCTAAAAATAGCAGCTAAATCTCTCACAAACCACACGCTCCCAACCTGAAAGGATAAGCACTGTCTGAATAAAATATATGATGATTACGACTGGATCATAAGTCTGCCCCATCAATCCTAAGGGTCAAACTATAAAATACAGTGAGAATTTAGAACCTGCTAGAAACTGAATAAATTCAACAGTAACAGGAATTTTGACAACTATGCCGAAACTACTCTTGAGTTAGATCTAGACAGTAAAGTCATAGAATTAGATCAGAATTGTCCATATGGAGGAGGAGATAAAATCAATGAAGGGAACAATTATAAAAAGTACAACTGCAAAGTCAGAATAAAACACTAAAAATTTCAGTTTAATTTTAAAAAACAAATAATCAGCACAAATACACTGGTCATCCCATTTATAAATTATAGATTCAATATAATATATAGGAAGAAAAATGGATTGTAACAGCTGAGAAAGGAAAGTTAATGATTTACTTGTTTGTATCCCAAACTGTAGTTGATATAGTATAACATTGTGTGCACAAGAAGGAAAAAGTTCTGCCAAAATATAGAGTATGTTACAATTAAACAATTTCTAGAAAAATATTCAGAAACAAGGAAGGATAAACTGAAAAGACACACGGAAAACAACCTTTATATGCAATGAAGTATACACTAGGAGCTAATTGCATTGGAGAAAAATGGTTTAGATAAAAAAGCATAACAATAGAAAATGTCGTAAAAAGATAAACCAAAAAATCTAGTAAAGGTAGAGAGATAACACAGGCTATGATCAATATCCTGCAAAACTCAACAGCAAGGAAGTAAGCAATAAAAAAACCTGGTAGAGCAAAAGCAAAACGTTAGGTTTTATGTTAACTGTACAAATAACAATACCAATCCAAAAGAAATTTAACAAAATACAATCACAAAATAACAAGCAATTAACAGAAAGAAACATTCAACCATAATAACTAAGCTGTGACATGAAATATGAAAGTTACTGGTTCACCCCCCCCCCTTTTTTTTTCATGAAATACAGTCATGGCTATCATAAACTGGAGCATGTTTGTCCACATTCACAAAAAGACCCAAGACAAATGACTGAGAGAGAATAATCAAAAGCAGAAGTTTAAACCTATGAATACTAATAAACATCTCAGGAGGAAGTAAAAAAAAAAAGAAAAGCTCTCAGAGTAGAAGAGCCTCGTTCATTACTAAGATTTTATGTCCACTTGCCCTGCTGAGTCAAGTCATATTTGGAGTTAGTGTCTGAGTAAAAGCTCTGAGTCAGTTGATAGTCCAAGTCATTGCCTTCTACAGGAAATGGAGGACCACGTCTTGCTTATTCATTCCCTTTTTGACGTAGTGATTTCTATGGCTGCATGACCTTCATAACACTAACCACTTAACAAAGATGCTGACAAACCAGTCTGAGAAAACTGATACACCTGGAATTACTACAACTTAGCAGTTCAGAAAATGGTTCAGAGAAACAAACAAAAGAATATTTTACTCCCAATCTTTTACAATATACTATGACAGCATTTTGCTCCAAAATACTACAGTATTCACATAATTATTGCAAATTAATTAGCTTTCTAATCAGTTGCTTTCCCCTGTCTATTGCACTTTCATCATCATCATTTAACGTCCATTGTCTATGCTGGCATGGGTTGGACGGTCTGACTGGGCTGGCAAGCTGGAAGGCTACACCAAACTCCAGTCTGATTTGGCATGGTTTTCTATGGCTGGATGCCCTTCCTACCACCAACCACTCTTGAGAGTGCAATGGGTGCTTTTTCATGCCACTAACAGGGGTGCTATTTGCATGACACCAGGGTGCTTTTACATTCTACTGGCACAGATGCAATTCGCATGACACCAGTATCAGCCATGACTGCAATTTTGCTTGGCTTGATGCGTCTTCTTCTCAAGCACAACATAATCCCAACAGTCGAAAGGAACTCAGCCACTTTGCCTCCGTGAGGCCCAACGCTCAAAAGGTGTTCTTTATGTGCCACCAGCACGGTGCCAGTTACCACAGCTATGATTTCCCTTGGCTTGATGGGTCCTCTCAAGCACAGCACATCACCAAAGATCTTGATCACTAGTCATTGCCTCTGTGAGATTCAAAGTTCAAGGATCATGCTTCACCACCTCATCCCACATCTTCCTGGGTCTACCTCTACCACAGTTTCCCTCCACAGTTAGAGATCAGCACTTCTTTACACAGCTGGCCTCATCCATATGCATCACATGACTATACCAGCAAAGTTATCTCTCTTGCACACCACATCTGATATTTCTTATGCCTAACTTTTCTCTCAAGATGCTTACACTCTGTTGAACATGCACACTGACATTGTACGTCCAGCAAAGCATACTGGCTTCATTTCTTTCAAGCCAATGCATGTCTTTAGCTGTCATAGCCCACGTTTCACTACCATACAGCATAGCTGTTTGCACACAAACATCAAACAATCTGCCTTTCACAGTGGTAGGAGCTCTCTGAACTTTGCCCAGCCTAATCTTGTTCTCGCAGCAATGCTCTTGGAGCAACCACCTCCACTACTAACTTGGTCACCTAGATAATGGAAGCTGTCTACCACCTCTACCTTACCCCATTGGCAGCTGATGGAGTCTATTTTCTGCACATTTTCAGCATTTATTGTACCAGTGCGTCTTCCACATACAAAAGCTACTTTCTTTGTTAACCTTCCTCTGATATTGCTGCACCTTTTATTTTGTCCAAAGCTTACACCAGGTGCATCTTATGGAGTTTCTACCTACACTTTTACTACAGATTGAGCAGGGCCATCTAGCTGAAGGGATTTGTGATTTGTCTGCCTTTCTACTCACTAAGTATTTGGTTTTTACTAGGTTAACTCTAAGGTCCTTTTATTCTTGACCTTGCTTCCATACCTGGAACTTCTCTTTTTCAGATAGTGATTCAGCTATAAGAGTAAGGTCATTAGCATAGAGGAGCTCCCAGGGGCAGCCTGTTTTGAATTTCTCAGCTATTGCCTGGAGGACTATAATGAACAAGAGGTGGCTGAGGACTGATCCTTGGTGAACTCCTACTTGTACCCTGAATTCTTTGCTGTACTCAATGCCAACCCTCACTTTACTGGCAGCATCCCCATACATAGCTTGTACAGCTCTCACCAACCACTCATCTTTCCCTAGTTTCCACATTGACCACCAGATAAGGGAATTGGAGACCCTGAAAAAGGCTTTTTCCAAGTCAACAAAGGTCAAGTACAGAGGTTATTTTCGGCTATGCATTTCTCCTGCGGCTGCCTTCCAAGAAATATAGCATTAGTGGTCCTTCTACCTGAAGCAAAATCAAACTCCATCACATCTAAGCTAACTCTCTCCCTAATTAGTTGGGCTTTGACTCTCTCCATAACTGTCATCACCTGATCCAGCAATTTGATATCTCTGTAATTATTTCAGCCTAAGGCACCTCTTTTTACCTTTTGACTATAGTGCTGCTACACCAGTCATTGGGTATAACTCCTTTGTGAACCACCTGATTTACAATATGGGTGACTAGACCATAACCCACACTGCCAGATATTTTAAGCATCTCAACAGTGATTCCTGTCTTCATATCTTTAATTGCTTTATCTACCAGGCTACTGTCGATTTGGATAGCTGGTCTCTCAGTTGGGTCTACATTTGGCAGCCTCTCTTTCTCCCATTCGTTCATAACATTCAGTGGTCTTTCATAATGTCATTTCCAAGCCTCTTTCTTTGCAGAATCACTACATGCAAGTACACTATCATCCATACAGACACATTTCTCTCCTATGACATCACGATTCTCTCTCGCACACTGTCTTGCAATCCAAAACACTTCAGTTCTTTGGTCCTCACATCGCTGAAAATAGGCAAACTTCTTTTCTGCTTCTCCCTTGGCTAGATGTACTTGTTTCATAGCATCCCTTCTGGCAATCTGAATGAATTATGTGTGCGAACTGCCATGCTACATGGCAGTGAAACATGGGCCATTACTGCTGAAGACATGCGTAGGCTTGAAAGAAATGAAGCTAGCATAATACGCTAGATGTGTAATGTCAGTGTACACACACATACATGTCATGTACATATATACATATATATATATATATACACGTATATATGTCATACACATATCATCTATATAATATACATATATATACACACACACACACACATACATATATATTGATAATAACAGCATTATTATTAATAGTTGATTGTTATTCATCTGGTCATAAGCATAGACATGTTATAATATTGTTATTATTGATATACATAATAGTAATAATAACAATAATAATTAATAATAATAATAATAATAATAATAATAATAATAATAATAATATTAATATTATTATTATTAATAATTGACTATTATTTATCTGGTCATAAGCATAGATGTGTTTATATGCTCCAATATACGTATATATATATATATATATATATTATATATATATATGTATGGGGCCTATGGTTATATAAGTACCATATTAAATGCCTGCAACATCATTATGTTGACAAATATAGGCAATAAAAATAACTACTTTTAGCCATAGGCTGAAACAGCTGTAAGAAGTGATTTTAATGATTTCAATAATTTATATTGATTTTTATAACTTGTATTATTATCTTATATGTATTGAATTATATGATATATATGTATAATATTGAGGTTCTCATTTTATTGAATGAATAAATAATCCAACATTCTAATATCCGAAAGTTGATGAACAAACTAAACTTGTTTCTCCATTTTCTTATTTGTATTATAAATTTACAGTAAAAGTATTTCTTTACCTTCACCCATTTAATACAATAAGTGAGTTAATTGCATTGCAATTAAAAACATTTATGTATTAAGAATCTGGGTACTTTACCAACAGTATATTGGATAATTGATATCCCATAGTGGGTTACACCCATATCATATATATATATATATATATATATATACATATGTCATATATATATATATCATATATATATACATATATCATATATATATATACATATATCATGTATATATTTTGATTTTGATTTTCACTTGCTTCAACAGGTCTTCACAAGTAGAGTTTTGTGTCCCAAGAAGGAAAGATATGAATAAGTGGACTGGCTACATCCCAGGTAGAGGCCACTTGTCCTGCCGGATCTTCTCACGCACAGCATAACTTCCATCTGGGTACTTCACCAGCAGTATATTGGATAAATACTATCCCATAGTGGGTTACACCCATAACCCCTATCTTACTTTGTATTATAAATATCATATATATATATATATAATATATATATGTATGGGGCCTATGGTTATATAAGTACCATATTAAATGCCTGCAACATCATTATGTTGACAAATATAGGCAATAAAAATAACTACTTTTAGCCATAGGCTGAAACAGCTGTAAGAAGTGATTTTAATGATTTCAATAATTTATATTGATTTTTATAACTTGTATTATTATCTTATATGTATTGAATTATATGATATATATGTATAATATTGAGGTTCTCATTTTATTGAATGAATAAATAATCCAACATTCTAATATCCGAAAGTTGATGAACAAACTAAACTTGTTTCTCCATTTTCTTATTTGTATTATAAATTTACAGTAAAAGTATTTCTTTACCTTCACCCATTTAATACAATAAGTGAGTTAATTGCATTGCAATTAAAAACATTTATGTATTAAGAATCTGGGTACTTACCAACAGTATATTGGATATTGATATCCCATAGTGGGTTACACCCATATCATATATATATATATCATATATATATACATATGTCATATATATATATCATATATATATACATATATCATATATATATACATATATCATGTATATATTTTGATTTTGATTTTCACTTGCTTCAACAGGTCTTCACAAGTAGAGTTTTGTGTCCCAAGAAGGAAAGATATGAATAAGTGGACTGGCTACATCCCAGGTAGAGGCCACTTGTCCTGCCGGATCTTCTCACGCACAGCATAACTTCCATCTGGGTACTTCACCAGCAGTATATTGGATAAATACTATCCCATAGTGGGTTACACCCATAACCCCTATCTTACTTTGTATTATAAATATCATATATATATAATATATATATATATATATATATATTATATATACATATATCATATATATATACATATGTCATATATATATACATATAGGCGCAGGAGTGGCTGTGTGGTAAGTAGCTTGCTAACCAACCACATGGTTCTGGGTTCAGTCCCACTGCGTGGCATCTTGGGCAAGTGTCTTCTGCTATAGCCCCAGGCCGACCAATGCCTTGTGAGTGGATTTGGTAGACGGAAACTGAAAGAAGCCTGTCATATATATGTATATATATATATATATATGTGTGTGTGTTTGTGTGTCTGTGTTTGTACCCCTAGCATTGCATGACAACCGATGCTGGTGTGTTTACGTCTCCATCACTTAGTGGTTCAGCAAAAGAGACCGATAGAATAAGTACTGGGCTTACAAAGAATAAGTCCCGGGGTCAATTTGCTCGACTAAAGGTGGTGCTCCAGCATGGCCACAGTCAAATGACTGAAACAAGTAAAAGAGTAAAAGAGTATATCATGTATATATTTTGATTTTGATTTTTACTTGCCGCAACAGGTCTTCACAAGTAGAGTTTTGTGTTCCAAGAAGGAAAGGTATGCATAAGTGGACTGGCTACATCCCAGGTAGAGGCCACGGGTTATGGTCTCACTTGTCTTGCCGGGTCTTCTCACGCACAGAATACTTCCAAAGGTCTCGGTCTCTAGTCATTTCCTCGGTGAGACCTAAAGTTTGAAGGTCATGCTTAACCACCTTCGTACTTTAGGTGGTGAAGCACGACCTTCGAACTATACGTCAGGAATGTGTGTGTGTATACACACACACACACATATATATATACACACATATGCACACATTGTGGCAAACTGGCAGAATTGTTAGCACGCTGGGTAAAATATTTTGCACCATTTCACCTGTCTTTGCGTTATGAGTTCAAATACTATGAAGGTCAGCGTTACTTTTCATTCTTTCGGGGTCAATAAAAATAAGTATCAGTTGAGTACTGGGGTTGTTGCAATCGACTTCGTCCCTCAAAATTGCTGGCCTTATGCCAAAATTTGAAACCAATATCTATATATATAACGAAGCTACAAATCAAGGAATCGGGGTTGACTCCAAGGAAAGAAAATGGCTCTTAGAGTTTCATAAGATATTTTCTGGTTAATGAAATTTAGACATGTACAGTGTATATTCCGTACAACAGTGTTTGACATTTTAAATGAGTTTATTCAAGAGTAATAAATGTAGGGATTGAATAATATAACAATTCAGAGTCTTTTAAATTGACAAGCAGAGAAGTATATAGACTAGGTTCAGAATAAGAGTTTGGGATCTTTTCGGTTTGAACGGCAGTTTTTTCTAGTGGTGTCATATGAAATTGTCACCCATAATTATGACCCTAGTATCGATCTATTGAATTTCAATCTGTTTTAGGGTTAGGGTGGGGTGACGGGTATCTTTTTTTTCTTCACAAATGTAAATAAACCCAATCTGTTTCTTAAACGAGGGACATATTCATACGGCACAAAATGTTTTTTACCTCAATAGACGTCAGTGATTGGTTGAAATTGCAGAAAAAAAACAACAAATATCTTACAAACCATAGAATTTTCTCAATAAAGCCAAGAGAAAAAGATGTTTTATAAACACATTCTACCAGTATACGAAGTTTAAAGTTTTTTAGTTACCTAGAAATTATGTTAAAAACTGCCGTTCAAACCGAAAAGATCCAGAGTTTGTACTAAGAAAACTCGGTACATGATATCACAAATTTCATTTCTGGTTTTTGCTGGTTTCATTCATTGAACTATCGTCCAATGATTCAAGGCTACTGCGAATCCGTCTCCAATCAATGATCGATCACATCGAGATCCAGCTACTTATTTCAGTCAGGCATTTATTTTATTGATCGTTAATTGTCCAGTTGCTAGGTTAAGGAATATAGGGGCACGATGCAAAAACACTCATATACACACAAAGGCGTCTACCAAATTCCAACAATAAACTATAATAGATGACACATCGAACCTAGAACCACGAGGTTATGAAGCGAACATTTTACCACAGCCATGCTTGAGCCTACTTGATACGTTGAACGCTTGAGCCTACTTGATACTTGATCGCTTGTCATATTGACTCAGCTGAGAAATAAGGCAGAAAAGTTAACGTGAAATAAATAATCTGCTGTCCTAATTAAACGATGATGAATCAGCTATTTGCCGGTAAAATGTTATATAAATATAACACGCCTGGAATACCTTATCCCAGAATGAAATATTTCATTTATAAGGCATATATTAAAGTATACAAAAGAGATCGGTCGGTTAAAAAGTGTGACATTTGCAGTTTCTTAATATTATATAGCATAAAAATTGTTTTTACCCTTTAGAAGAAAATTCATAAGTATCATAGATAATTCATTGCCTATCATAGGTAGGTAATTCATTGCCAAGAATGTGGAACAAAAGAAACTAAATAGTTCTGTGATAAGGCAATGCTATTGATTATTTTCTTCATTTGTTTTAATTTTAAAATCCTTATTTATTTATTTATTTTCCTTTTTGGCATTCATACAATTTCTCGTACTCCTCTAAGTTTTCAAGTTGGCTGAAAGTCCCACCACATACACACTTCTCACTGGATTTACAGAATTCCGACTTGTGCAGCGAGCTAATTGTCACTGATAAACAGTCACTGGTAGCCAGTGGTAACCAATTATCACAGGTGACCAAGGTGTCGGTGAAGGCACGGCGTCGACAATAGAGAAAGAAATTTACCCAATATTTGTTATTTTAGCATGTGGTAAAATCTTTGGTGAGATACAGTAAAGAAAATTTCAGTAATAATGCAACGACACTTGTAAACACTTTAAAAAATATAATAAATTAAAGAGCAAATTAATTACATACCGCAAAACTCGACACGTTTTCTGGTTGATCTGTCTGTCTGATAATCCTCTCCGGAAATCTTCAAATATATCTTTAACAGCAGTTACTCCAAGAACAAATATCACAGGTACCATGGCTATTTCTTTACCGAAAGCCTGTACCTGTGGAATCCAATTTAGAATCACCACAAGTATGAAAAAAATGTTAGCTAAACGGTGGAACTGTTCAAAAAGATTTTTAGGTATAAACGTTAAAATGCTATATTTGGTAGTTTTTATTCTGTTGGTTTTATAAGCATGATTTGGGTGGTCTTTATCGGAAAGTCGTTTGTTTATAGTGTGATTGGGGACAATACGGCGACTGGTGCGTCGAGGAGATGAGCTTTGAAGAAGACGCGAGAAAAAGTCCATTAAACACATATTGGTAATATATATATATATGACGAGCACAGTTATATATATACAATCAACTAAATAAATTCTCAAGCATTGTTGATACGTTAAATATACATTAAACGTGAAGCATAATCATATTCGAAAAGTAATTACATTAAACCCATAATAATTATAAAGTATTTAAAGGGCTGTCAACGTGCTGCTTCTAACAAGTAATAAATACCTTGACAAACTAATCCGCAAGTAAAGAAGGAATACACATGGGATTAGCCTTAACGTTTTCT
This sequence comes from Octopus sinensis, assembly GCF_006345805.1. NCBI lineage: Eukaryota > Metazoa > Mollusca > Cephalopoda > Octopoda > Octopodidae > Octopus > Octopus sinensis. Next base: position 16,764,597 of record NC_043009.1, on the reverse strand, counting down.
TTAATTTATAGTAGTAATAGTTATAATATGTTACACAATGATATGACTATTGATAATTAATAAGAGAAAGGTATGTAAAAATAATTGTGGAGTGTAAAACCATATATATATATAAAGCACCTGCTATAATCGAAGATTGGATCAGATCAACAAGTTAATTGCATTTACAGTGATAAATTTAGTATTTGTGCTGGAATTAACTATTCGGCAACAGATTTCTTAGGATTCCAAAGATAATATTAATACAAATACACTTGGATGGCTTAAGCTTTCACTACTGGCAGATGTTTTTAGCAAGTATCCGAATAACACGAAACTTATTACCTAAGTAGCAGTGGATGGCGTTAAGTGGGTAACAATGAAAGACAAACAGGTTTTCGAGTTCGTGTAAGATTTTCGCACTTAAAGCGTGCGTATTCTTTTTACTCTTTAGTATTTAGGTAATTTCCAACCTGACCATCTTGTCATCTCTGATACTCCGAACATTTGGAAATCCTTCCTTTGAAATTAGCGGTTCTACAGTTCTTCATTTCGAACGGATCGACAGACAGCATACATTGTCCGCTGTGGTCACTTCCAATCCATTTCTGCAGTTAGCTCGTGTAAAGAATAGATGTCACACAGCTCATTAGATTCATAATCTCTAACTGCACACTTCAGCATATTTTCATCATTGAACAACAAAAAGTTGTGCGAAGTGAAACATTCCACTTCCTGGCTTCCTACTTCTGCTTTAGTTTCCTCTTCTTAGCCAGCTCAAATAGTTTTTAATGGACTTTTTTCGATGATGTTGTTGCTATTTATATTGACTGTTCACCAAGATGAAAACAAATTTCTTATTGTTTAAAAAAAATTCATCATTTTCATTTATGTTGTAATTTTCTTTTCAGCATTTATATCAAAACGCTCGTTAACGAAGAACAGATAAATTAGTGTAGAGCTCCAGCACGGCCGTACTTCAATAACTGGAACACATACTCTTCACTCTTTTATATATATATATATGTATAAGAAGGACGAAGGAGAAAGTTTCTCGTGACAATTCGACTTCCCTGTTTTCCAACAACGAACTGCTGGAACATGTGCCGATTATAGTTCAATACTTGGCTAGTTTTCCTTTTGTTTATCCCAGAGTCCCAGAAATCACAACAGTGCCTTTGCAGCGTTAGTAGCTACGATCGATCTCCTCACACACAGCAGTAGGAAGTACCGCTGCCAAGTAGTTGTTGTTGTTGTTCTACATGTCATGACGTGTCTCAGCTAAAGTAGGGGGGGAGTGAAGCAGTAAAGTTGTGAGAGAGGAAGGTGGGGAGGATAACTATAAGTGGCAGAAAGAAGAGAATGGAACAAAAAGCGGAATAATGAGAGCAATGAATGAGTGAGAAAATAGAGATAGAAACGGCGACGGCAGGACAGAAAAAGAGGAAATTGAGTGAGAATATAAAAGAAAAAAAAACAATAACAAACGTGGAACGGTGTGAAAGACAGGAAAAGAAAAACTATAGTAAAGTGATTTCATTGGTATAGAGTTTAGCCAATCATCTAAAGTGTATATTGGAGAGAACGAAAGAAGGAGAGATGTTCGGAAGACTCAAGTGTAGTCTTCTACTATAATTTCATTCAAGTCGTTGATATATTGATTATAGAAATATGTTCAGTTATTGACTGGTATGCAGTTTTGTTGGTTTTTTTTTTTTTTATCTCAGCGAGATTTGAACTTCGAATGTGAGTGGCCACAACTAAAAACTACACGTAAAGCCGTCTTAAGGCATGGGCATACTCGGTAGTTGCCCAGGGGCCCAATTCTGACCTATGTACGTTGTAGTCCGCTGTTAGTCCCAGTTAGTGCTATTGTGCCCAGTAAGTACTATTGGGACCGGTGTAGTGATTTGCTAGGGGCCTACAAGGCCCGAAATTTTTGAGGTAGGGGCCAGTCGATCAGATCGACTCCAGTAAGCAATTGGTACTTAATTTATCGACCCCGAAAGGATGAAAGGCAAAGTCGACCGCGGCGGAATTTGAACTCAGAACGTAAAGACTGACGAAATATCACTAAGCATTTTGCCCGGCGTGCTAACGTTTCTGCCATCCCTGGTTAACCCTGATGGAGTAAACATAATTAAAGGCTTTCCGGTCGTTTATCGTCCCATATGAGCATATATGTACATTATATATGTGTGTTTATATTATATCATAATTGAGTGTACGGTGTTTGTAACTATGCTTTAATACATATCTAAATGTTCACGAGTAAGTATTCTTGGCTTAAGGGTGCTTTAAGTTCATACATAAACTAATAGCTATGAGTGCGTTGTTTCTATATGCATTATACTGGCAGAAAAAAAAACAGCAACAAGGCTCAAACATATACAAAGAAACGCCCCCAGTACATGCATATTCTCTGTCACATAGCCAGACAAAGAAACCATCTACACTACCTGTACACATGCTCATACACTCACAACTACAAACCAACTTTCGTATCAGCAATTTTAACTTTTCATCCACGACACACTGAATAAGGTGCTACGTGTTATATCGCATCATTAGCTCTTTTAAACCTTTTTTAAAAAAATTTTTATTATAGAAATGAATATAAAATCGTTCCCAAATAGATGGGCGTATGCATTGCAATTTGCCGAAAATAAATACGCATGCTTCGAAAGTGTGGTGTTTTAAAAACATTTGAGTTTTCTCAATATCTTAGAATTTTCCGATTCGTGGCACCTGTAAATCATACGTAAGACAGTGGTTGGAAATATCTGCTCTATATGCTCGTACAGCTAGCTAGAAATAACAGCACAATCCTTCGCAAATAATAATTGACTGTGACAGTAATACCGGCATTGATAAAATAAATAAATAAATAAATAGATAAAGTGGAATCTTTATTATGATCAGGACGATCTTATACAGAATGGGACAACACAGGACAAATAGATAAATAAAGTGGGAAGTGCTGGTTATATATATATATATATATATATATATATATATATATATATATATATATAGGATAGTTCTAACTGGTCGCGGACACATGAAATGGTAAGTCAAACTCGATTACCGAGTGAAGAAAATAAAGCAATTAAGCCCCCCCCCCTCCCACTTGGTACTCTAATTACTGTCACGTGATTCGTTGTTGTCAAAATGGCTGACGTACCACAACATCGCGATCCTGCCGTATGGAATCTAGTTGTAAAGGCGAAATTACCTCTGCTCAAAACGGTAACTAATCTTTTTTTTAATACCATAATGACGCCTTTTAGTTTTGTTGTTTCATTACGCGTCGTGTGCACTTTGAGAAAAACTCACCATAAAGACTTCTTGTATTGAAACATTCTCATGTTCTTTAAAGAGAAAACGGCGGAGGTAAAGAATACGCACACCTCCTCTTTTCAGCGTAACAAAAACCGTAATCGTAAACCCTAACCTAGCCACCGGGTGTACGTAGTCTTTACCTTCGCCGAGAACACTTCTCTTGTTTGTAACTGGGTGCAATTACGGAATGTTCTAGTGTGAATAGTTTATTTTAGTGTCTCGTGACAGGTACCGTGTTTTGGTACTGCTTACACGTGTATTTAGTATTGTATCATAACGAAGGACTGTGTGAAGATTGGTGTGTTTTCCGGTGTTCACCTGCAGTGTATTACTCGTGGTGAAGATTTCTGTTCATGTGTAGACAAACACAAGCATTGGCGTGTTCACGTAATACAAACATATTTCAGTGTGTCAATTTTTATGTCTTAATATTCTGGTGGGCATTTACCGAATTAAATACGAAGAAATTAAGTAAATAATTTTGGGCTATTCTTCGTTTTGACTCGAAGGCCTGTGCGTGCTGCTCAGCTGTTACAGTGCCTTGCAAAAGTCTACGCCCCGCTCGGAAACTGAATGTGTTTTGTTTGTTTTGATAGGAACAATTAATATTTTAAACTCCAATGATTTGTTTTAATAAGCAGATCTATCACACTTTTATTTAATACATAAAATACATTTGAAAACTTTTAAACTGGTTCTTAAACAAAGATAATTTTGAAAAATGTCTTTTCAAGTCTACACCCCCTTTGGAATATCTTCAGTTATTACTTTGTAGATGATCCTGCTGCGTCAATTACAGCCTGCAGACGCCTCGGGTTCCAGGAGCTTGCTGCAGTGGTCATCTGACAGTTTTCGCCATTCTTCATGGCAGAACTTCTCGAGCTGTGTCAGAGTGGATGGGGAACGTTGGTGCATTGCCAGCTTTAGATCTCGCCATAGATTTTCTATAGGATTAAGGTCTGGAGACTGGCTGGGTCACTCAAAAACTGTGATTTTCTTGCTAGCAAACCAAGCTTTAGTGCTTTTTGACACATGCTTGTGGGTCGTTATCTTGTTGAAACTTGAAATTGCGACCCAAGCGCAGAGCTCTTGCAGACTTTAGCAGATTTGCCTCCAATATTTCTTGGTACTTGACACTGTCCATGATACCTTGGATGGTTACCAACTCTCCAGGCCCTGCAGCCGAAAAACAGCCCCAAAGCATGATCGAGCCACCGCCGTGCTTTACAGTGGGGATGGTGTAACGAGGTTGGTGAGCAGTGCCTTTTTCCACCAAACGTAGCGTTTTGTATTTTTCCAAAATAACTTGCCTTTGGTCTCATCTGACCACAAAGTCTTTCGCCACATAGTCATGGAATCATTAATGTGAATTTTTGCAAAGTTTAGCCTAGCTTGCTTGTGCATAGGCTTCAGAAGGGGCTTTTTTCTAGCTACCCTCCATTGCAGGCCATACCGGTGCAATACTCTGGAAATTGTAGATGCATGGACATCTGTCTCAGTACTGGAAACTGAAGCTTTCAAGTCTTCCAGTGTTGCACTAGGGTTGGAGGTTGCCTCCTGGACCAGTTTTGACTTTGCTCTTCTGGTAAGTTTGCTCGGTCTCCCAGATCTTGATAGGGTAGCAGTGGTTTTGTGCAGCAACCACTTCTTAACTACAGTTTTAACAGTGCTTAGGGGCAATTCTAAAGTTTTTGCCATCTTTTTATAGCCATTATTTTCATTGTACTTTTGAATAATAAGGTTTTTAAATTCCTGAGACAGAGTCATATCGAAACATAAGCCCAATTTTCTTTCGCTAATTTACACGGTGTCCAAAGTTAAATATGTTAAATCCAATACGTATCATCAAAACCCTTGCAGGAAACTTCCAAGTGGCCTCTTATTTGCTGGAAGTAGCAGCCAGTTTCCTTCAAATCACACCCCTACCATCTTAAATAAGGAAGGAAGGACACGTAATCTTTGATAACTCTAATGTGACAGAATAGTCAGCTCAACAACAACGGCAATCTTAGATGGATGATGTAGTTAAGTAAAATGCTTCAGATCATGGTGGTTATTTCTGGACATACTGTGTTACCTCTAGTGCCCAATTTCTGTCTCAGCACGTTTATGACCTTTCATTCATGCATGCTGACATTAGTCTTTGCACATCCTCCACATTCAGTACTTTTAGTCATGGCTGGACTATATGAGGTGAAATATTGCCCATCATATGCTAGTATTATATAGCTTGCCTATTACTTGGAGAGGGAAGGCCTTTGTTATCAATTAAGCTGATAGCTCCTGAAACTTTTTTCACCCTATTTTTACTCTGGCAACTGTGTTATTCTAACATTACTTTCACAGTTGATTAGGTTATCATCATTTAATGTCTGCTTTCCATGCTGGAATGTGTTGGATGGTTTGAAATGGAGTTGGCTAGCAGGGAGCTGTCCAGACCCCATCTGTCTGTTGTGGTATGGCTTCTACAGTTGGATGCCCTTCCTAATGCCAACCACTTAACAGAGTGTGCTAGGTGTTTTTTTATGTGCCACTGGCATGGGTGCATTAACTCAACACTGGCAGGAATTTTATTCATCAAAGTAAGTACCACTACAATCAACACATTTTTGCCAACGAGTTACAAGTTTGTTTATTCCAGTAACATAAAAATCTGGAGCTGATGAACTCTTTCAACGCACTTTCAGCATCAGTTTGATTTTTGAAATCCTTCTCTCACAGGAAACCATTAAGGTGCTTGAAAAAGTGGTAGGAGAAAGGTCTGAGGAATAAGCGGGTGGGAAAGAACTTCGTAGTGAAACATGTGGTCGAGTATTGTTATGAAGAATGATTGGCCCTCTTCTGTTGACTAGTCTGGGACAAAGGGGTAGCAGTTTTTCATTCATTTTGGTAATTTTATGGCAATATGTTTCTGCAATAATGGTTTGTCCGGGTTTTAAGAAGTTATAGTGGATGAGTCCAGCATACGCCACCTAACAGTCACCAGAACTTTCTTTATAGAGCTGAGGTTTCTTAGGGAAGATTTTCAGTGCTTCATTTTGGTCCAACCACTGCAAAGAACTTTTTTTTTATTGTACAGAATCCACTTTTCATCGTAAGTTACAATACAGTCTGGTTATGGAGAAGAAGCAATGAGCATATCCGCGCATTTTCTAATTTTCATTCTAATCATATGGTATCCATTTGTCGAGCATTTTTGATTTTCCAATCACACACAAATGGTTGCAAGCAGTTTTCTGGCTAACTTTTCTGGCTAAGTTCTTTTGCCAGTTCTTGAGTGGTTTTACGTGAATCTTTCTCAATGATGGTCTTTAATTGACCATCAAAGATGACAGATGGGTGTCCACTACACTCACAAGCTTCAAAATTGTTTAAACCATTATTTTCCAACCACATAGTTCTGCAAAATTGTTTAAACCACTTTTGAGCTGACCACTCACTGGTCATTTCCTCACCAAACATTTGCGAGCAGTTTCAGCTTCTTTTTTACATCCTTTTTTGAAGTTGAATAGCAAAATTGCTCAAATATCGCACTTTGACAGTTCCATTTCAGATGTTTGTAACAACAGTGAAAAAGATATCAATTTATTGATGCATTTGGGTAAGCCCATGTCTGTATTATCAGAGAATTGCAAAAAAATGTTTAAAAAAAATTCCAAACTCTACAAAAATCCAGTACAAATTCTTCGTGGTTCAAAACATTGCTTACTTTTGACTCAACCTGATATATCAGGTCATCCCATAAGTAATATCTGGACTTCTATATTTTCAATTTGTAAATGCTTTAACAGTATTTTAGAATGTTCAATGGCATCAAGTAATATATGTATTTGGACATATTTAAACTAATTAAATTTCGTTTTTGCAGGATAATCTAATTGAAATTTCACTAATTATAGCTCTTCAAACATGAAAGTGTCTAAGGAGTATTTGAGGTACATAATACTTTATGAGTTTAAAAAAGGAAACTCTGTAGCTGAAGTGACTTGAAATTTTCACTCAGCTTATGGAGAAGAGTACCTGAATGGAAGAACTTGCAGAAGAAGATTTGTAAAATTCAGAAGAGAAGATTTCAGCCTTGAAGATGAGGCCCGGACAGAACATCTAGTTGAGTTTGATGACAAGCTACTTTTGGTAGAACTTGCTTGGAAAGGTCCCAAAGCGGGTGCCTTGTGATTTGTCTGTAGCCAACTGCAAATTCCAAGTGCACATCTCTTTTCATTCTTGTTAACTCATCTCACTGTTTTTGGACAGACTGGTGAGGAAAAATGGGCTTTTTATCAAAATCTTAAGTGTAATAGACATTTGCTTGGTGAAGGGGAAAAGGCCCAACCACAACCAAAAAGGGAATTCCATGCAAAGAAGGTTTTCTCTGTTCGGTGGGATTGCAAAGGAATCATCCACTTTCAGTTGCTACAAACAAATGCAATGATAAGTGCTCAAATCTACTGTCAGCAATTTGAGTGTTTGAACACTGCTTTGAAGAAAAAAATGCCTGCTGTAGTGAACCAAAAGGGACTGATGTTTCATCAGGACAGTGCAAGACCCCACACTGCAAAGATCAAAGAACTTGGCTGGGAGAAAATTGCTCATCCACCTTATTCCCCAGATTACCATTTCTTCTGTAGTTTACAGAATGATTTGGATGGATTAACTCTCAAAACAACTGAGGAAGTTGAAACTGGCCTTTCAGAATTCTTCTCTTCAAAACTGAAAGAGTTTTTCACTAATGAGATTAAAAAGCTTACGAGTAGATAGAAAGATGTCATAGATAATCAAGGAAACTAGATCGACAATGAAGTTCCATTAAAATGTGAGGTTTGACCACTTGCTTTCCTTATTTAAAATCTGGACATTTCTAATGGCATAACCTGAGATATATATAACGGTAAAAGTTAATTAGTGTAACGGTTGAGTCACCAATTTGTAACAGTAGAAGTTTATTTTTGTAACGGTTGAAATTAATTTGTAAACAGTAGTATGGAACTTCGGGGTCATCACCAGTTGTAATAGTTTGTTGTTAATTAATTGCCATTATGTGGAGATGAAAGAACGGTGATTGAAGAAAATATTTATTGTACCGTTACATTGTAAAATACCTTGCCTCAACAGGCAGGTGATAAAATCGTAAAGCATGCAAAGTAAAGATAGATGTCATAGATTTTCCTTGTATAGTTTGTGTTTGTGATCTCATCATTGTGTAGTAGTAATTACAGATAGAAATAGTGATGTTGTAAGAGAAAATAAAGTGAGCTAGTGAGAGAGTGTGGGACGAAAGAAGTGCTTCATTGGTGAGTTACCATAATTGTCCTTTTGTGCTCTTTTGCGATGGCGTTTTGTTCAGCTGGTCAGCTTGACTCTGTTCTCACTAAATCACCAACTGACTTTTGCCTGGGGCTTCTTGTTTTTATAACTATCCAGAAGAATAGACATATCGTTGACAACAATAGATTTCGTTGGTGATACTTGTTATTTTAATTCTAACTTTTGGTGGCTTATAAGAAGTTAGAAGGGCCAAGTGGCAAAGACATTGTTTTGCTTAGCTAAGGCATGTGACAAATGTAAACTGCTGTCACAGAAAAACTATTGTTTTACTGTGAGAAAAGTGCTGTTGACATGTTAATTTAAATTTGGCTATCTAGGATCGAATCTACTTCATGCCTGCAAGATTCACAACATAACTCCCCCACCAGAGAGCTTCGGGGGGGGGGGGCGAACAATTGAGGAAGAGAAAGAAATTTATGCTTGAGGAGAACCTTCACATATTAGGAGAGAGGATCATTGAAGTGTATATGGGACAGTTTTCTGTTTGGATAATTTTGAATAGCGGTGTCGCTTTGCATGTCGAAATGAGTGCAGTCATGACTAGGCAGAAAAGAAAATGAGCATGTGAGTGCGCATGAGGGCGTATACACAAGGGCAGGTGCAGGTTTTGAAATTCACGGTAAAATAAGCTCAGGTGAGCGAGCGAGTGTATTCTCAGTCCATCATATGGAAGATCCTCCTGCAGGGTTGCAGTTTATGAAATGCCTTGAAGGTTTTTCAGAAGTGAAATATGCCTGGTGCTGTTGTTGTGGGTACTAGCTGAGGTTAGCAAGGACAACAGTGTAAGCATGCTGGAGTGATGCGCGAGACAGATAATTTTCTCTGTTAATTACATGACCAAACAGGGGTCTAACAGGGGCAAATTATGTCTAAACATGAGCGTTGAATATGTGAACATCCAACGTAAATCGAGTCAGGAAAAGTGTTGAGCTGACACAGATGTGTTGCAAAACAAGGCAGTAGAGGCATAATAGAGGTGCATGTGTACAACAGAGCTTGCAAGGCTGAGGCAGTAATGCTAGTGCATTGATTACAAATACAATGTACGGTATTAAATATGCCAGAGATTAAGGCAGTGCTGAATATACCAGCCAGTGCATGAGGTATTATATGCCTTGATTGTACAGGAGCGAATGTGTGGCATGCTGGTGCATTGTAAGGGACAAACAACTTTCTCTATGTATGTATGACCGACCTAGTGTCTTACAGAGACTAGTTGTGTCTAGAAGGGCACAGGGAGCGTGAAAAACAAACGAGAAAGGCATGTGTGGGGCATGAATATGACAGCATGTGTGTGTGTGTGTGTGTAACAATGTGCCATGTATGCAGATGCATGTGCAAGGCCAGGTGCCTAGGAAAGGTGCATGCGAAGAAAGAAATTAGACATTTAGCAGAAACCATGTAATAAGAACAGGTGAACAATGCGTGTGCAATGCAAACAACAAAATTAATTAAGCTAAAATGACAAACTTGGTTAGAAAGTGTTCTGGTCCTGAAAAGCTAAAAAGTAGCATTTGAAATGCAAAGAAAGTCCAAGTCTATGGCTGTTGAAAATGTTGCACGTGTGGACTTCCATAGTGTTATTCAATAAGTTTCTGGGCACGTAGCTGTCAAAATGATGCATTTATTGGCTTCCATGTTCGGCAAATTCCTTGTGCATTGGCAGTGTTGCATTGTTGAGAAGTGGATCGCAGTATTGAGCTTTTTGTAGCAGGTCGAAGGAGGATGCATCTTGGTGGAGACAAAGGTTGTCATTATTTTTCCTTTGGTCTAACAACTGTTAATATGAAGATTGTAGTTCTGTTTTTAAGCTGAGGTAGTGAGGAAAAGATAGCAGCTAATGTAGCTTTAGAAGGCAGCAATTCTTTTTACACGGGGTCACCAATTTGTAATTGATGCCTGTTATGGTGCAACGTCAGGATCACCAATTTGGAATGGTAGAAGTTAATTAGTGTAACGGTTGAGTAACCAATTTGTAAGGATTGGTTCTTCATTGAAGTTCAGGGTCATCACCAATTGTAATAGTTTGTTGTTAGTTGATTGCCATTATGTAAAGATGAAAGAAGAGTGATTCAAGTTGTAATGAAACAACTGCTTCATTAGTGAGTTACCATAGTTGTCCTTTTGTGACAGCGTTTTGTTCAGCCAGTCAACCAGACTCCATTCTCACTAACTCACCAACTGACTTTTGCCCAGGGGTTCTTGTTTTTATAACTATCCAGAAGAATAGACATATTGTTGACAACAGTAGATTTCATTGGTGGTACTTGTTATTTTAATTCTAGCTTTTGGTGGCTTATAAGAGGTTAGAAGGGCCAAGTGGCGAAGACATTGTTTTGCTTAGCAAAGCATCTGACAAATGTAAACTGCTGTTACAGAAAAACTATTGTTTTACTGTGAGAAAAGTGCTGTTGAAGTGTTAATTTATATTTGGCTATCTAGGATCAAATCTACTTCATGCCTGCAAGATTCACAACATATATATGTATATGTGACTGTGTTTGTTCCTCACCACTGCTTGACAACTGGTGTTGGTGTGTTAACATTCCAATAACTTAGCAATTTGGGGAAAATGACCGATAGACTAAGTACCAGGCTTAAAAAGGAAATAAGTACTGGGGTCGATTATTTCAACTAAAATTCCTCCAGGCAGTGCCCCATCATAGTCACAGTCTAATGACTGAAATAAAAGATAAAATTCTGTTCTGTGACTACATTGTAAACAATTATTATTATTGAGGACAGAGATGATAAGGTTGGACTAAATATTTTGTGGCATTTAATTATTTCTCCTTACGTTTTGAGATGAAATCTTGTCAAAATTGACTTTGGCTTTTGCTATCTCTGAGTTGATAAAATAAGTACCAGTAAAATACTAGTAGTGGTGATTTCACTCTCTCTCTCTCTCTCTTCTGAAATATGTCACCTTGTCTTTATATTAGAAATGATTTTAATTGTTCAACTTATTTTACCAACAGTGTGAAATATATCAGTTTAATATCTGATGGCTTTGTTATTTACATTGGAAAAGTGATGTAACCTGTGTTACCACAGAAGCAGCTGCTTCCAGTATTGTCACCTTTTGTGTAAGTTGTGTTGAGGATTGTTGTAGAAGATCTCCTTCACGTGAGTCTGGTTAGTTAGGATTAAGGACAGGTGTTTGCATTGTTAGTTTTACAGTTGCTATAGTGAAGTCTAGTCTAGAGACTCCTTTTATAGCCTCAGGTAGTGGTGGTCATGTTGATGAGATTAAGTACCAGCATTAACATGACTCATATTTTGAAACTAGTTGTAAGAAGAAATTAATTTTTAACAATGATTTGCAAAGATATTTAAATAGGTGCAGGCATAACTATGGTAAGAAACTTGCTTCCCAACCACATGGTTCCAGGTTCAGTCTTACTGCATGGCACCTTGGGTAAGTTTCTTCTAAAGCCTTTTGAGTGGATTTGGTGGCTGTGATGTAAGTAGCTTGCTTACCAACCACATGGTACCTCGTTCAGTCCCACTGCATGGCATTTGGGCATGTGTCTTCTACTATAGCCTCGGGCCGACCAAAGCCTTGTGAGTGGATTTGGTAGATGGAAACTGAAAGAAGCCTGTCATACATATATGGGTGGGGGTTGTATATGTTTGTCCCCTACCAATGCTTGACAACCAATGTTGATGTGTTTGTTTACATCCCCGTAACCTAGCAGTTCGGCAAAAGAGACCAATAGAATAAGTACTAAGCTTTAAAGAAGTAGTTGATTTTTTTTTACTAAAACCCTTCAAGGTAGTGCCCCAGCATGGCCATTGTCAAATGACTGAAACAAGTAGATGAAAGATAATAAATAAGCTAATATGTGATTTTTCTGAAAAGGTGACAACGATTTACAACAAAATTTCCGTTGGACATGACAGTGTTTGTTTATGTTTAAGATTTCGTTACACCCACCTTTCTGCCCGGTAACACCACTGAATCAGTCTGAGTTTTCTTATATCCCCTTAATTACCCACTCATCAACTGGTTATGAAGTTTGATGCTTCGTTTGGTTATTGTTGTTTAGCCCCAGGTTAGTTCTGATTCAGTTGACCAATAGTAATAAGCATTCCAGCCATGTCCACCTGTCTTCACCACCACTTCTCTCCTGCTCTTTCTCTTGTTCTTGAATACTCTCTCTCTCTGACTGGGTAACCATGTATCTTCTACTGCAAGACACTTGTTCCTATTTCTCTGTCATACTCTAACCTCTCTTCCCCTGGCACATGGCCACTGCCTTCAATGCCTCTTCCCTCAAGGATTTTTACAAGTTACTTGGTGATTCCACCAGTTCTGGTGCATCTAGTCCACACTGTAAAGTGGTTTGTGTTTGGAAGAGCATCTAGCTGTAAAAGGCCATGCCAAAACAGGCCTTGCTTTTGCTGGTTCCACATAAAAAGCACTCAGTCTACTCTGTATGGTGGTTGGTGTTAAGAAGGGCATCCTGCCATAACAAAAAAACCTTGTCAAAACAGACAGTGAAATCTGATGTAGTCTCCTGCCTCACCAGCCTCTATCAAACTGTCCAACTCATGCCAGCATGGAAAACAGTTTAAATGATGGTGAAGATGAGTATATCCAGTGCTGTCTTTCCAATTCTTTTATGAGATAACCAAGTGTGATTTGGGATAATGTTATTTCTAACAGTTGAGCAACTGTGTATAGACTTACTTGTTGGTCCACTTCTGTTGATTTTCAGAGGAGTGGTTATGGATGGGAAATAGTTAGTGGTGCCCTACCCCTATTCTTTATCATAAATATCTTTCATCCGAGCAGAACTTTCAGCTTTGTGATAAACTCATTCCTCTTTCGAAGGTATTTTTCTAATGAAATACACTGTTTATATGTTTCATTTAAATTTCAAAATAACCTAGAATTTGGAAGACTTGATAAAACTATTTTTTCATTCATTGTTATACTTGGGGGTGGTCATCTTTTGTCAATTAAACATTCACACTATTTATTTGATCTTCACTTCAGCTTTATTGTCATTTATTATTTCTAGTCTTTGCCTGTCAATGTTCTTTCATACCACCGAAAGACAGAATGAAAAAGGCCGGACAAGAGGAGACACAAGGGACAGAGATTTGCTGAAGAGGTCACAGAATGTGTTACAAAAGAACTTTGACAAACAAATAAACTAATAATGATAATAATAATAAAACTAAAGCAAAGATCAAATAAATGCTTAACTGCCAAAAGATGACCATCCCCAAGTATACAAATATCTGTTTCAACATATATTTTCACATCAATAACCTTGCAAAACAAATACATAAATGCATTTTTTCATTCCTTTTTTTTTTCTTTATTAAGATTGTGTTGATTTTCATAAGATTGATTATGGCACTACTCATTTAGGTGCCATTTATTCCCCTACACTTCATATCATCTCCCTATCCCTTATTACATCCAACTTCTTTGCCCAATCTTTTTTTCTTCATTCCTATTCCCCTAGAAACTATATTCACCATTGGCCATACCTCCACACATGTGCCACCCCACTCCACCCTGTTCACTGAATCCAATTCTGTCCCCATCTCTAATCATCTGTCCTTCTTCTTTCACATGCTCATCACCTTATCTAACTAACCTTTCTGATTTTTCATCCCTCTTCTCTCCATCTATCTTGAGGGTAGACCATCTCTGTTTTTCTCTTTCTAGTTGAGGAAGCCTGTATCTCCTCTTCAGCAAGACATCTGTTCCTGTCCCTCTATCATACTTTTTAACAGTTCAACACCTAGCATAAAGCCACCACCCACCTCAATACTACCCCCTCCCCAACACACATTCAGTTGAGCGGGGGTGGGGGAACTTGTAAGTTACTTGGTGACCTCACAAAATTTCAAGATGAACATTTTTAAAATGATCAATTTTTGTATTCTTAGGACTAGGTGCAGTTTGGTATCGAAATTGTTAACAGAACTCATTTACTAGTTGTATATGTGGCAAGCTCATAGTTTTTCCCAGCATTTCTATCTCATAGTTGCTGAACCCTAATCAGCAGGTGTTGATTGTGAGATGAAGTGTTATTTCTCAGCAAGATTGTTCCATCCATGACTCACGCTTATCACCATTGTCTTCTTTATCACCGTTGTACTCACAATTTCATCATCAGTTTTTACTGCCTCCTGCCTCTGTTTCCTCAATCCACTTAGACACATTCAAAATATACTCTTCTCTTCCCTGCAGTTCAACTGTTGCAGCTTCCTATGTAACTGCTTGCTTACAAAAACAATTCTGACAAACTGAGTATTGGATTCTAGTATGATCTCTACCATTAAATAGCAAATTATCTCTCAGCTTGGATCAATTCTCCATTAACATAACACCTATTTCCTGTGGCTATAGCAACTGTTTTATTGCTCATAATGGTAATTATGTTATCTAAATACATTCAGTTTGAGACTCCTTAAATCTTATAACTGATAACACTTGTCTCTTACAAATATCTCTGTTGCTACAATAGCAGTGAATATTTATTTGCATAGTGGAGTCCCTGTGACAAATTGCAGGATTCACAAAGCTGATTTTTAATTCAGATCATTTTAACCCTTTAGCATTTAAACCAGCCACATCCAGCCCAGATATTCTACCCTATTTTATGTTCAAACTGACCAAATCCTGCCTCTTGCATGTATTCTCCAATGTCACTCTAGAAATAATCACATCCTCAAAGTTTCAAAGCTATGCAGTAATGCGTGATTAATTCAAAACAATGTGAATAAATAAGCAGAACATTTGACAAAGTCCCCGACTGGCTTCTGTACCGGTGGCACATAAAAAGCACCACCCGAACGTGGCCGTTGCCAGCGCCACCTTGGCTGGCTTCCGTGCCGGTGGCACGTTAAAAGCTCCAACCGTTCGTGGCCGATGCCGGACCCCCCTGGCACCTGTGCAGGTGGCACGTAAAAAGCACCCACTACACTCGCGGAGTGGTTGGCGTTAGGAAGGGCATCCAGCTGTAGAAACTCTGCCAGATCAGACTGGAGCCTGGTGCAGCCCCTGGCTCCCCAGATCCCGGTCAAACCATCCAACCCATGCTAGCGCGGAAAACGGATATTAAACGATGATGATGATGATCTAAATGTTAAAAGGCTAATGTTAAATAGAGGAGAGAAAAGCATTCCCTGCTTGGTAAGATATGAATCATTGTAATCGCTGCTTTACAGACAAGCTAGATGGATGGAGTCAGTGTATCCAACCTGGAGACATGTCTAAAACCTATGATGGATTTTGAATCTTGTTGTACAAGTCAGCAGCCATCACCATTATTGCTTCCATTTTTCATGCTTGCAAAGGTGAACTGGATTTCATTGTAGCAGATTTTCTATGGCTGGATGCCCTTCCTCTCACTATCTCTCACCTGTTTCCAAGCAACATAATATTCCCCCATGACCAGACACTTTTATCAAAGAGTGGAAACAAAAGGACACCACTTTTATGACAGTGATGCTCGTTTAGAAGTATCATGCTATGTCAAGACAAAAATATAGTAACACACACAGGAACCAGCAAGGCCAGGGGCCACTGGCTTTCATAGTTTATTTTGGCTTGGTTTCTCTGGCTGGATGCCCTTCCTAACACTAACCACTTTACAGAATGTACTGTCCAAATAGGTGTCTTGCTATAGAGGAGGTACATGGTTACCCAGCAAGAGAGAGAGAAGAGAAAGAGGAGAAGAAGAGAGAGGGAGAGAGAGAGATACAAAAAAGAGGACAGAAACAGGTGTGCTGATGAAAAGGAGATACTTATATACCTGGTCAGGGGTAAAAAAACAAAAGGAGAGAGAGAGTGATCAAGAATGAAGGGCAGAAACATGACACCAGCACCCATACCAATGTTTTTTTTGGTTTTTTTCTTGTGGCACCTTAGTTTTAGGATCTCAGCTCTGTTGTGGTGGGTGAGTCTTCTTGAATACAGCAATGTGCCACTTATCTTGATCCTCTCTCATCTCATTTGTAAGGCTCAGTGCTTTGAGATTGATCTTCAATGCTTTGTCCCATGTCTTCCTTGCTCTCCTTCCACAACTTCACTCCACTTTAAGTGATTGGCAATTAATTCGTATTTATTCTGCCCAAATTACAGATACACTCTTTTGTTATAGAGAGACACTTTTGCCACTGGAAATGCAATGAACCTGTGATCAGCTCATTAGAAATGTTTAACCCCTGGCATTGTTGTTCACAAAATGCTTGATATAAATTATGCTACTGCCTAATTTTCACCAGATAGCTTCTTTTCCTGCTGTGTAGCTTATGTTAAATAATGTCTATTCTTGTTGTCTTTTTTCATAGTCAGGGGAGAAAGAGCAACATCCATGACCTCTGCCAGATCTCTGTTACAACTGGAAGAAAGTGAAGAAGAAATCATGACTCATGGGTTGCTAGTCTAAATGCTTGCAAAAAACACTCTAGAGCCAGATAAGGATGTTAAACTGAGTGACAGATCAGGGATATCACCTGGAAGTTCTCATTAAATCACCTCTCTTACTGTAGCTTTAGAAGAGGAATGCTGTATGTCTGTATGAGGAAAAAAAAGAAGACTAAAATGGTTGGTAATAAGAAAGTAGTCAACCCTAAAAACTGATTCAAAAAGGTGACAAGAGTATGATGAGACCTGCAAATCTAGCCCCAACTTTAGCAGAGAAAATAGTTTCTAAAATGTGTGGTTATTGTTTCTTATTGATGACTAGTTTTCACAGTCTTTCATACAGTAAAGCACATATAATAGGTCATCCATAGGTAGATATAGAAGTGTTTTATTCGTTTAGTTATATTTTTATTTTTCATAAAGAATGAAAATAGGTTTCAGGTAAAAATAGAATCATTATGAAAAAACTGTATCAGTGTTGTCACGGTTTGATAAAACATCGAAAGAAGTATTTATATTTATAGAGGTACTTATACAGGTTAAATATTTATACAGATGTTTCCTTTCCTGAAGTGTGTGTACATTTCTTTTGGTGGAATCTGTATATCTCCTCTTTGATAGGATACCCATCTGTAAACAGGTATCAGTTGCAGATCTGCTGTGTATTCCTGATAAATGATTTAAGATATCTTTTACGTGTTTCAATAATTTGGCTGCAGTCTTGAAGGGTTTAAGTTGAACAAATCAACCCCAGGACTTATATTTTTTTTAAGCCTAGTTTAATCAGACTTTTGCTGAACTGCTAAGTTACAGTGATGTAAATACACCAACACCAGTTATCAACTGGTGGTAGGGGACACACATATTCACACACACACATACACATGATGGGCTTCCAGTTTTTGTTTACCAAATCTCTCGCAAGGGTTTGGTTGGCCCAAGGTTTTAGAAGACACTTACCCAAGTTTCCACACAGTGGGACTGAATCCACAACTATATGTGGTTGAGAAGCAAGCTTCTTAGCATACAGCCACATTGTGTGTGTAGGTGTGGTGCATGGTAAGGATTTTGCTCCCTATTCACATAGTCTCAGATTCAGTCCCACTGCATGGTAACTTGGGCAAGTGTCTTCTGCTTTAGCACTAAGCCAACGAAAGCTTTGTGAGTGAATTTGGCCAACAGAAATGAAAGAAGCCTGTCCTATATCATCATCACTGTTTAATGTCTGTCTTCCATACAGGAGCTGGCCAGGTAGAAGACTACCCCTGACTACTGTGTCAGTTTTGGCAGAGATTTTACTTCTGGATACTCTTCCTTAACATCAACCTCTCTGCAGAATGGTCTCAGTGCTTTTTATGTAGGACTAGCACAGGTGAGGTTAGTTTTGGCATGATTTTTACAGCTGGATGCCCTTCCAAATGCCAACCACTTTACAGTGTGGACTGGATGCTTTTTACATGGCACCAGCACTGGTAGGGTCACCAAGTAATTGCAAGACATGGAATCTTGAGGGGGGGGGGGCATTTGAGGAGGGGAACTTATGACAGATGATGAAAGGTTACAATGTGACAGAGAGGTAGAAACAGGTATTTTGTTATAACAGAGGGAGCATTGCATGGGGTGATACGGTATCAGATGATGAAAGGTTAGAGTGTGACAGAAAAATAGAGAGGCAGAAATAGGTGTCTTGCTATAGAGGAGGTACATGGTTACCCAGCAAGAGAGAGAGAAGAGAAAGAGGAGAAGAAGAGAGAGGGAGAGAGAGAGATACAAAAAAGAGGACAGAAACAGGTGTAAAGGAGATACTTATATACCTAGTCAGGAGTAAAAAAACAAAAGAAGGAGAGAGAGTGATCAAGAATGAAAGGCAGAAACAAGTGTGCTGCCGTAGAGGAGAACAAGGCCATCAGCATATAGCAGTTCCCATGGGCATCCAGTTTTGAATTCGTTTGCTATGGCCTGGAGAACTATGATGAGTGGAATAAGAACTGATTCCTAGTGAACTCCAACTTGTATGCTAAATTCATCACTGTATTCAAGACCAACTCCCACCTTATGAACAGCATCACTGTACATGGCTTGTACAACTCTGACAAACCACTCTTCTATGCCTAGCTTCTTTAGAACCTACCAGATAAGAGAGTGGGAACCCTGTCGAAAGCTTTCTCCAGGTTGATGAAGGCTAAGTACAATGGTTTACTTTTGGCCAAATAGTTTTCTTACAACTGTCTCACTAGGAAGATGACATCTGTGGTACTTCGTCCAGGAACAAAACCAAACTGCATCTCATCTAGTTTAATTCTATTCCTAATCAGTTGGGCTATAACTCACTTTGTAATTTTCATGACCTGGTCTAGCTGTTTGATACCTTTGTAGTTGTTTCTATCTAAGGCATCACCTTTACCCTTGTAGCAGCTAACTATAACACTACTACACCTCTCTTTGGGGATGATGCCTTCCTGAATAACCTGATTAACTATGCGAGTGATTAAGCTGTATCCCACATTGCCTGATATTTTCCCTGCCTTCATATCCTTAATTGCCTTATCTACTCTGATGGCTGGTCCCTCAATTGGTTTGATATTTTAAAGACTCTCCTCCTCATCATTCTCCACATTTAATAACCTTTCATAATGGCATCTCCACTAAGCACAAGTATACCATTATCCATTCGCACGCATTTCTCACCTACCACATCTCTATTCTCTCTGATTCACTGCTTTGCAATCCTGAACACTTCATGCTTCTGATCCTCATTGGCAAACTCCTTACCTTCTGCTATTCGTTTTGCTATGTAAATCTGATTGCTACCTTCCCCTTCTGACTCCCTGATATAATGCTCTGCTTCCACCATTTTTCCAATCTTTCCAGGCCTGTTTCTTTGTTTTTATAGTGCTATCCATCTCCTTGTTCCACCACCATGTCACTCTCAGCCTAGCTGGGACTTTGCACCAGCCACAGATTTGGCCAGCGGCACCCAGTTAATTGTCCCACAGGAACTTCCAGTTGTCTTCTAAGCTATATGTTTCTTCCTCCTCCTCCACCTCCTCTCTATCATCATAGGCTTCCAGTAGAATGTCTCTAGATTCCTGTTGATTTGCTGGGTCATTGAGCTTCCATAATCTTCTTTTCTAGCATGGGTTATTTCTCCAAGTCTCTCTATAATTCTGAAGTTACAAACTATGTTGGGGTGTACATTCTTCAGCAAAACGTATACCCATGAAGTTCAAGCAAAATGAAATGTAGCCAATACAGGTGCAAAACATACTTTTTGTAGCATACCATAAATCCTCAAGTATAATCTGCATTTTTTCCCCAAAATTTAAAGGTCAAAATCCCTAGTGTGTACGATATACGAGGTTAAAAATGAAAAATATTTTCTTAGCAATGTCCGAGTCTCTATTTGCTGTCTGGCAATGTTTATTCAGATGCATTTTGTGATGTCGGGCACGAAAATACCTTAAGCTAAACCTGAAAGCAATGAAGTCATAAAAGAATCATCCATAACTTGCAGTAAGCAACATTTATTAAAATAAAAGTATTCAGAACACAGAATAACATTTAACAAAAACATTTTGCAAACATATTTACATGCCCATATAACAGTTAAGAACATCGCCATTACGCATACGTGGAAGTGTTTCTGGCTCGGTAACTAAGTATCTCCTTTACATCAGCACACTTGTTTCTGTCCTCTTTCTTGTACCTCTCTCTCCCCTCTTCCTCTCTCACTCTCTCTCTCTCTCTAATCATGCACCTCCTCTATAGCAAAACACTTGTTTCTGCCTCACTATTTCTCTGTTACTCTCTATTCTTTCATCATCTGATACTGGATCACCTCCTCCTCTAATGCCCCCTCTGTTGTGGCAAGACACCTGCTTCTGTCTCTTTGTCACACTTCAACTTTTGATCTTCTAACACAAGCTCCCCTCCTCAAATGCCCTTCTCCTCTCATAGCTCCTTGTCTTGCTAGTTACTTGATTACCCTGCCAGCCAGTGCTGGTGCCGTGTTAAGGGCATCCAGTCCACACTGTTAAGTAGTTGGCATTTGGATGGGCATCCAGCTGTTAAAATCATGCCAAAACTAACTTTGCCTGTGCTAGTGTCATGTAAAAAGCACTGTGTCCACTCTGTGGAGTGGTTGGTGTTAGGAAGGGCATCCAGCCGTAAAATCTCTGCCAGAACAGACACAGTTGCCTAGGGTAGTTTTTCTACCTGACCAGTTCTTGTCAACAATCCCACCCATGCATGGAAGATGGACGATAAATGATGATGATGATGATATATTATATATATATATATATATATATATATACATACACATACAGATATAGATACATATAAATAATAAAACAACAAATCAAGAAGCATATGTTAAAAATGATATTGTATAGAGATAATAGCTCTGATTAGAATGGTTGAAGTTCATAAAACTCTTTCTCTTTGTGGTTTGAAGTGATCATACATATTAATAGCCTAAGCCATCATGGCTCAGTGATCTTCATATTGCTCAGCTGTAAATCAGAATTATGCATCATGTGTTTAAATTAACAGAGGTCAGCTTAATTATATATATGAATGTAATATATTTATAGCAATTATCTTTTTAAATCTAAACAACACAACTGTAATCAATCCTAATAATAAATATTATTAACCATCATTTCTTACATTGTTACAAGAGTATAAATTTAGAAAACGCAGAATATTGTTAGCACACACACACACACACACACAACACACACACACACACGGGTGAGGGTAGATCCAGGAAGATGTGGGATGAAATGGTGAGAAACGATTTTCAAATGTTGGGCCTCACTCAGGAAATGATGAGGGACAGGTACTTGTGACGACTTGCTGTACTTGAGAAGACACTGCAAGCTAAGCAAAATCATGACCATCCATCCATACAGGCATGTCCTTTATGGCCATGCCCTCACTCCCTCTAACAATTGGGAGGTCTTTGTCGTGCAGGTGCCATGTAAAATGCACTCATGCCAGTGCCACATAAGGTGCACTAGTGCTGGTGGCATGTAATTGCAACCATGCTGGTGACTTATAAAAGGTACTCAGCATACCCTGTTAAGTAGTTGGCATTAGGAAGGGTATCAAACCATAGAAACCATGCCAAAACAGGCAGAGTCTGGACAGCTCCTGTCAGACTGTTGAACCCATGCCAGCAAGGAAAGTAGTCATTAAACAATGATGATATATAGTTGTGGAAGAGGGAGACCCCAGAAGACATGGGATGAAGTACTGAAGGCCAATCTCAAAATGATGTGCCTAGTGATGGCCATGTAAAAAGCATTGGTGATAGTGTCATGTACAAAACGCCCAGTACACTCCAAAGTGGTTGGGTTTAGAAGGGCTGTAGAAACCAAGCCAAAACAGGGTTATGGAACCGGGTACTGCTTGCGGTCTGTGCCAGTTTCTGTCAAGCTGTCCAAACCATGCCAGCAAGGAAAATGGACATTAAATAATAAAGATGTATACATACTATGTGCATATGTATATATGTGTTCATGCCTCCTTGTTTGGGCATCACATGATAGTTTAAACCTATGTCACTGTTGCTGTTTTACAATAGGTACCATTTGTTACTAGTCTTCTATGAAAACATGTCATAGGAAAATATTACCTTGTTTGGAAATAAGTGACACTTGGTGACAAGAAATGCATCCAACTGTTGAAAATCTATCTGAACAAACTCTATCTTATCCATGTAAGCATGGAAAAGTGGATGTTAACACAATTACGACGTTGATTATTTATGCTAATTGCTGTGTATATTAATGCGAACAGAAATTTTACTGAAGTTGTGGGACTGGTTGATTTGCATATACTTGCGAAATGACCAATGTCTTTATATGAGTAACATATTTTTCTCTTAGCCAATCACCCAGAATCAGATAAAAGTATGAAATTAGAAATGCAACCACAACATCTATTGTCTATAATCACTAGTTTGAAAGGGTTAATTAAACTGGTGGTCATTGTAGAGGTTTTCTGTAGATGTCCTGCTTGCTGTTCAGCTGGATCCATTTCTGCACCATTTCTTTCAAGTTTGTCATGTCAATTGACTACTATAATTTTATTCTCATAATGCATGACTTTTTCTCAATTAATTCATCCATTTTTTGCACAATTATCATACTTACTAAATTCACATGTTTTTACATACATTTTATAGTGGAGTAATATAGCCAAACAATGACGTTTTGGTTTGGAGTGAAATACTATAAAGCTTTTTTTCTTATCCTCTTTCCCTTTTTAATACTACTAATGATTTATTTAATCACGTAATACTGATTCTTAAAAGTTTTATAATGAAAGATTATATCAAAAGTAGCATAATTTTTGTATTTGCTAACATAGAATGATCTATGTTAGCAAATACAAAAATTGGCAGAGTAATTCTTCTTCCTGTACTTCACTGTCGACAAATAATGGATTCCAAGCAGAAGCAGCATGCTATCTTTGAGTTCTTGATGAAAGAGGGTTGCAGGCTGTCTGACATCCACAGAAGGCTACATCACTAACAAGGGCAATGAGCATGGATAGATGAAGTTTAAAGAAAGGAAAACCAACATTGAAGACAGAACCTACAGTGGAAGGTCACTGGCTGTGACCACTGACTAATTGCCAGCAAGTGGATGAATTGATTCACATAGGCAGATGAGTCACAATGAATGGTAATATTACAGAAGATGGTGTAAAACTTTGGGTATCAGAAATTGTGTGCAAAATGGGAACCTCAGCTGTTGACATCTGATTTGAAGGACAGAAAGGTTGAAATCTGTTCTGATATACTCAAGGCAGTTGAAGCCAATGAAGACCTGTTTCTTTCCAGTCTGGTGACATGAGATGAAACGTATTAACTGTTTTTGAGAATGACAGGGCATCTGTCTCCTTGACTTGAAACATAGCAGTACAGTGAACAGCAAGTGGTACATTGAGAGCTTCAAAAGCTTTGAGAAGCCATTAGGTGGAAGAAGCTGATCAAGAATTTAAAAATGATCTTCATTCACTAAGACAGTGCATGACTTCACACATCATTGGCAAATTGGGCCCCACTGTACCACCCAGACTTGGTGTTCTCTGACTTCCACCTTTTTGATCCAAGGACAATGATTTGAATGCACAGTTGAGATGAAAGTGACTGTGAAGATGTAGATATAACAGTGCATATTTAGTTAGTTTAGACAAGATGAAGCTTGGGTTTGTGGTATATTTCTGGTAAGACAGCTGCAGGAGAAATACCTAGCCAAAGATAAACCTCTGTACTTGGCTTTCATTGACATAGAGAAAGCCTTTGACAGGGTTCCCAGATCCCTTATCTGGTGGTCAATGTAGAAATTAGGGATAGATGAGTGGTTAGTAAGAGCTGTACAAGCCATGTACAGGGATGCTGTAAATAAGGTGAGGGTTGGCAATGAGTATAGTGAAGAATTCTGGATAGGGGTAGAGGTCCATCAAAGATCAGTCTTCAGCCCCCTCTTATTCATTATAGTTCTCCAGGTAGTAATAGAGGAATTCAAGATAGGATGTCCTTGGGAGCTTCTCTATACTGATGACCTTGCTCTAATAGATGAGTCACTATCAGAACTAGACGAGAAGTTTCAGGTGTGGAAGCAAGGTCTAGAATCAAATGGTTTTAGTGTGAACCTAGCAAAAACCAAAGTTTTAGTAAGTAGGTAGGCAGACAAATCACAAATCCCTTCAGGTAGATGGCCCTGCTCAATCTGTATAAAAGACATGAGTAGAGACTCCATAAGATGTACCCAGTGTAAGCGATGGACACATAAGAGGTGCAGCAGTATCAAAGGAAGGCTAACTGGGAAGATAGTTTTTGTGTGTAGCAAATGCTCAGGAGCAATAAACACTGAAAATGTACAGAAAACAGCTTCTGTCACATACCAGGGGGGAAAACTAGACGTAGTTGATAGCTTCCGTTACCTAGGTGACCAAGTCAGTAGATGGGGTGGAGGCTCTGAGAGTGTAGCTGCTAGAATAAGAATAGCCTGAGCAAAGTTCTGAGAGCTTCTACCTCTGCTGGTGACAAAGGACCTCTCGCTCACAGTAAAAGGTAGACTGTATGACACGTGTGCGAACAGCCATGCTTCATGGCAGTGAAACATGGACGTGCGTAAGCTTGCAAGAAATGAAGCTAGTATTCTATGCTTGATGTGTAATGTCAGTGTGCATACACGACAGAATGTAAGTGCCCTGAGAGAAAAAGTTGGACATAAGAAGCATCAGATGTGGTGTGCAAGGGAGATGACAGCACTGGTATGTGTTGCATATGGATGAGGACAGCTGTGTGAAAAAGTGTCACACCTCAGCAGTAGAGGGAACCTGTGGAAGAAGTAGACCCAGGAAGATCTGGGATGAGGTGGTGAAGCATGACCTTTGAATGTTGGGCCTCACTGAGGCGATTGATGAGCAACTGAGGCCTTTGGAGATATTCTGTGCTTGAGGAGACCTGGCAAACTAAGTGAGACCATAACCGTGACCTATGCCAGTGCAGCAAAACTGGCCCGTTTATGAGTACCTTTCAATCATTGGGCAATAAACTGCTTATGCAAAGACCTGTTGAGTCAAGTGAAGCCATTGTTGTGGCTGATGACAGTACCGCCTGACTGGCATGTAAAAAGCACCATTTAAGTGTGGTTGATGCCAGTGCTGCCTGACTGGTCCCGTGCTGGTGGCACGTAAAAATTACCCACCACAGTCTCGGATTGGTTGGTGTTAGGAAGGGCATCCAGCTGTAGAAACCTTGCCAGATCAGATTAGAGCCTAGTACAGCCTCCTGGCTTGCCAGTCCTCAGTCAAACTGTCCAACCCACGCCAGCATGGGAAGTGGACATTAAACGACAATGATGATGATTTGAGAATTGAGATCAGTTATGATGCAAATTTATTATGTGTGATGAAGACTGTTGCTTATCTTTCTATAGAGGAAGAGTTATTCTGTCAACTTGTGCAGTTTGAATGACCTACATCAGTTAAAAAAGGTTACGCCTGCTTCTGCATTACTTCAGTACAACCTTCACATTTGTAAGATTTATTACACTTTATTCATGTCTCAAATTAGTTTTTATCATACCTGGTAGTGTCATTTTATGTTGGAAACCCTAGATGTTAATTTGTTGGTAGTATTTAATCAATATTTGTTTAAAAAACACATACTATCCAACAGCCAGTTTATCACAATTCTCTACCTGTAACAAAAGTATGTAGGGTACTAAGTTGTATAATTTAGTAATCTCTTGGCAAACTTCATCTGCCATTCAGATTTGATTTCTTTTTGCAGCTGTTTTATTGATTTTGATAAGGTTTTTGGTAAAAGATGAACATTGTGATTCCTATTTTTCATATTTCTTGAAATCTGTTGAATTGAATATTTGGACTACATTAGTTAAAGAAGCCTTTGGGAAAGATTCTGCAGAGTTGCTCAAACTTCTAGAAACAGTAGCCAAATATGCCTAAGATCAGGAGATGACTAAGGACTGAGATATCTGGCACCTTGCTGTACTCAAGAAGTCTGCCACAGCAGAATTGATACCAATGCTGGTACCACATGAAAAGCATTTGTGCTGTTGCCATATTAAAAGCACTCATGCTGGTGTTACATAAAAAGCACCTAGTACATTCTGTGGAGTGGTTGGCATTAAGAAGAGCATCCAGTTGTAGAAACCATGTCAGAACAGACAATGGAACCTAGAGTGCCCCCTGGCTTTACCAACTCCAGTCAAACTGTCCAACCCATACCAGCTTGGAAAACATGTTAAATGATGATGATGATCATGATCATGGTTGGAATGCCTAAGGGCTGGTTTTGACCAAATAACAGCAAAAGTTTAAGCAATTTTATATATGAATAAGTTACAAAACCAAGTTTTAAGTTAAATTCTTTTATTACCAAATCTTTTGTGAAAAATCTACCCGCAACTAATATCCTTTAGTTGCTTGTTTCCTTTAAAAGAATTTTAAGTTTTCCTTCCCTTCTTGTATGGCTTAAGGCCACATAAAGCTGGCCATGACTAAATACAAAAGCTGGCAAGTAAATACCAACTTTTTCGAAGCAACATTTCCTTTCAGTTGTGCTCTCCATTACTGAAACCAACCTAAACTCATACGATTTAAAGCCACAAAAAGCAGTCCGTGACTTAGGGTTGATATTGTAAAAACTCCCCTATTCAAAATTTATTACATAAATTTCTCAATATAAATAAATTAAGGACATGTATAAACTGTTAAATTAAGACGTGTATTTATAATATACTTTTCAACTGCAGTCGTTTTATATTCTTGATTCACTCAGGCAGTAATTATTTTCTCTAATGAGTTTGTATGTTTATGTAGAGTGTGTGATTGTAATAATTATTTTTAACAAAACAGATAGAAAATATGGATGGTAAATCAAATTAATACACTTATCAGTGTTATCTAATGGTTGTCTTTTGAAATGTGACATCGATCATCATTAATTACTGAAATAACGCTGGTTAGTTTATGAATAGTTACTGGAAGAGCACTGGTTCACGCATACATTCACATACTTCCTTTGTATAGACACACATATACACACTTATACTCACACAGAGTTGAAACACTTTGATTTTTCTTTTCAGCATTGAATGTTCACCATCCCACTTCCATTGCACACACACACACACACACACACACACACACACACATTCACATACCTCCCTTTTAAATACACACACATATACTCACACTGTTGAAATGCAGTTTGATTTTTTTTCCACCCCTTCCTTCTTTATTCATCTATCATTTCATTTGTTGTGACGGAGAAAAATGCAAGAGTATTATTATAGAAGAATCACGATGCTCTCTTTGCCATTTCCTCTCTTTCTATTACTTTCCCTCACTCCCTCTCAGTCATGGCTATTACTCTACTTCACTGAATTACTATTTTCTCTCCTTTTATTGCCTGCATCAGTGGGTGGCCTCAGGTAGTTCTTGTGTTGCAATGGAAGAGGCTGAAATGCCTACAGAGCTGCTTCACCATCTGGTGAGACATTGACTCCTGCATTCAGAGATAGAATAAAACAGCACCCTTAGCACTCAAGTTTTGCCATAAATGTGGGTAAAGAACAACAATTATGTCATAGCCATAGTTTTTTTTGTTTTTTTTCTCAGCATAGTAATCAGCAAAATTTATTTCATTCAACATTTTACTTGAACATCATTAGGCTAACAAATGATCTCTCCTTTCTCTGATTGCATTTTTTAGAAATATGTATTTTGCAAAGTACATATAAAAAGTACCTTTGAATCATCAGGCAACATGTCGTGCTTGAGGAGACCTATTGAGTCCAAGTAAAATCAAAAATCAAAATCACAGTCAAATCAAAATAGAAATTGTAGTTATGGCCAACACCAGTGCTGCCTGGTAGCATACAATAAGTACCATTCATTGCATAGGTCGTTGCCAGTGCCATCTGACTGGCTCCCCATGCTGGTGGCATGTAAAATACATCATCTGAATGAGGTCAAAGCCAGCCCCCTGCCCTGACTGGCTCCTGTGCTGGGAGCACATAGAAGGCACCATCCAAATGTGGCCACTGCCAGTGCTGCCTGACTGGCTCCCATGTAAAAAGCATCCACTACTCTCAGAGTGGTTGGCGTTAGGAAGGGCATCCAGCTGTAGAAACATTGCCAGATCAGATTGGAGCCTGGTGCAGCCTCCTGGCTTGCCAGTCCCCAGTCAAACTGTCTAGTCCATGCCAGCATGGAAAACAGATGTTAAATGATGATGATGATCATCATCATGACCACGTACAATTTTCTAACTTTTGCTAACTTTTCTTGTGAATAGCAGTCCTTGAGGTAGTGTCACAATATGCTCTGAGGGTGTTGCTGAACACTAAATGGAAATATAATGGATTTTGTAGCCAAGCCATACAGTTGGATGACAACAATTTTCTTTTTTTAGAAATATGTAATTATTGATCAATAGATTCAAGTGGCAAAGGAAAAGATCTATGATTTTTATGTCACTCTCAAAGCTATTATGATGATGAGTTTCATTAAATATCAATCCAGCAATACTGGATTGATATTTAATGAAAAAGCTCTACTTCCAAATGTATAATGCATGCTTTTTACAATTACAATAGCCTTCTGTTATTGATACATGAAGCTATAATGAAACAGGACATTGCGGGTCTTGTGATTTTCTTTTGTTAATCATTTACAATGATGAGTACACAATGCAAAACACTTTTTAGTCTGCATAACTCCAGCTTTGTGTCATCCCCTCCTCTCCCCAACATTATTTCTTCATAACTTCCTTAATAATGCATATTTTTAATGAAATTTTGTAGAGATGCATTTTTGAAGATGTAGATTACAATTGTTAGTGGAATTTTGTTGCATTAACTTTTTATAACTCAAAAAGAGGAATAAGTCCATACCTTTTTTTTTTTTTTAAGCATTCAATAACTTGCTCAAAATCATTGCTCAGCAACAATAAACAGAAAAAAAAATCAAGGTAAAAATCTATGCCATTATCCTGATTGATGTTATTGTCAACATTAATTGGAAAGCATGAAAAGAAAGTTTCCCATTTCACATATGGCTTACAAATACAAATCATTTTGATTTGTATTGATTACAATCAATTTGTACTGTTGTCTGCTAAAAGATAGCTGCCTACTTTATTATTTTTTTTATCATCAATGATAATAATATCAATTAAGAGAATGCCATAGATACAATAATTTTGAGCAAGCTATTGGGTGGTTAAAAGGGTATGAATTTTTCTTTATTTTAATTTTATCAACATATTTGTAATTTACATCTTCAACAATGTGTCTCTGCAAAACTTCATTGAAAATTATGCATGAGGAAACAAAGTCAAGATTGAGCACTAAGCTGTAATTATGTCTTTTATGAGGTACATATAAACATTAGCACGCCGGGCGAAATGCGTAGCCGTATTTCGTCTGCCGCTACGTTCTGAGTTCAAATTCCGCCGAGGTCGACTTTGCCTTTCATCCTTTCGGGGTCGATTAAGTAAGTACCAGTTACGCACTGGGGTCGATATAATCAACTTAATCCGTTTGTCTGTCCTTGTTTGTCCCCTCTATGTTTAGCCCCCTTGTGGGTAGTAAAGAAATATGTAATTATGTCTTTTAATCTTTAAATGATTTTTTAAAAATTGAGATATTGGTCATTTAAAAATAATTTTTGGTAATTTTTAAAGAATTCAAACAACGTAAATTATAATATTTGGTGCAGGTATAGCTGTGTTGTAAGAAATTTGCTTCCCACCCTCATGGTTCCGGGTTTGGTTCACTGCATGGCACCTTGGGCAAATGTCTTTTACTATAGCCTTGGACCAACTGAATCATTGTGGATGGATTTGGTAGACGAAAATTGAAAGAAGTCTGTTGTGTGTGTGTCTTTTAACTGTCTTCCTGCCTTGACACCATATGAGAGTTGTAAGCAGTGTCATTTATTTCTAATCTTGTGAACAAGCAGGTTGGAATTAGTAAGAGGAAAGGCTTCTGATTATAGAAAATCCATCTCAGCAAAGGCGTAGGAGTGGCTGTGTGGTAAGTAGCTTGCTTACGAACCACATGGTTCCAGGTTCAGTCCCACTGCATGGCACCTTGGTCAAGTGTCTTCTACTATAGCCTCGGGCCAACCAAAGCCTTGTGAGTGGATTTGGTAGATGGAAACTGAAAGAAGCCCATTGTATATATGTATATGTGTATATATATATATATACATATATATATATATATGTATGAATGAGTGTATGTATATGTTTGTGTGTCTGTGTTTGCCCCCCCCCCCAACATCGCTTGACAGCCAATGATGGTGTGTTTACATCCCCGTAACTTAGCAGTTCAGCAAAATAGACTGATAGAAAAAGTGCTAGACTTACAAAGAATAAGTCCTGGGGTCAATTTGCTCGGCTAAAGGTGGTGCTCCAGCATGGCCATATTCAAATATGACAAACAAGTAAAAGAGTAAATTCTGTCCAACACTTGCAAATATGACATAGTGGATGTTAAAATGATGATGATGATGATATGTTCTAGTAATCTCTTATCCAGAAAATTAGATCTTAGAAAGCCCATTTGTGCATTAATTACCAAGGAAACTGTTGCAGATGTATTGCAACTAGATCATTAGCTGTTTCTTGCATGGGTGCAGGCATGGCTGTGTGGTAAGACGCTTGCTTACCAATTACATGATTCAGTCCCACTGTGTGGCACTTTGAGCAAGTGTCTTCCACTGTAGCCTTGGGTGTTTCACAGTCTTGTGAGTGGATTTGGTGGATGGACACTAAAAAGCACCATTTGAGTGTGGTCGATGCCATTGTCACCTGACTGGCACATAGAAAGCACCATTCGAGTGTGGTCGATGCCAGCGCCGCTTGACTGTCTCCCGTGCTGGTGGTATGTAAAAAGCACTTGAGCATGGTCGATGCCAGTGCAGTCTGACTGGCATCGTACGTACCAGTGGCACGTAAAGACCACCATTTGAGCATGGTTGATGCCAGTGCAGTCTGACTGGCATCGTACGTACCAGTGGCACGTAAAAAGCTTCATTTGAGCATTGTTGATGCCAGTGCTGCCTGACTGGCATCGTACGTACCAGTGGCACGTAAAAAACACCATTTGAGCATGGTTGATGCCAGTGCTGCCTGACTGGCATCGTACGTACCAGTGGCACGTAAAAAGCTTCATTTGAGCATGGTTGATGCCAGTGCTGCCTGACTGGCATCGTACGTACCAGTGGCACGTAAAAAGCTTCATTTGAGCATTGTTGATGCCAGTGCTGCCTGACTGGCATCGTACGTACCAGTGGCACGTAAAAAGCTTCATTTGAGCATTGTTGATGCCAGTGCTGCCTGACTGGCATCGTACGTACCAGTGGCACGTAAAAAGGTTCTATTTGAGCATGGTTGATGCCAGTGCTGCCTGACTGGCATCGTACGTACCAGTGGCACGTAAAAAGCTTCATTTGAGCATTGTTGATGCCAGTGCTGCCTGACTGGCATCGTACGTAGCAGTGGCACGTAAAAAACACCGTTTGAGCATGGTTGATGCCAGTGCTGCCTGACTGGCATCGTACGTACCAGTGGCACGTAAAAAGCTTCATTTGAGCATGGTGATGCCAGTGCTGCCTGACTGGCATCGTACGTACCAGTGGCACGTAAAAAGCTTCATTTGAGCATGGTTGATGCCAGTGCTGCCTGACTGGCATCGTACGTACCAGTGGCACGTAAAAAGCTTCATTTGAGCATTGTTGATGCCAGTGCTGCCTGACTGGCATCGTACGTACCAGTGGCACGTAAAAAGCTTCATTTGAGCATGGTTGATGCCAGTGCTGCCTGACTGGCATCGTACGTACCAGTGGCACGTAAAAAGCTTCATTTGAGCATGGTTGATGCCAGTGCTGCCTGACTGGCATCGTACGTACCAGTGGCACGTAAAAAGCTTCATTTGAGCATTGTTGATGCCAGTGCTGCCTGACTGGCATCGTACGTACCAGTGGCACGTAAAAAGCTTCATTTGAGCATTGTTGATGCCAGTGCTGCCTGACTGGCATCGTACGTACCAGTGGCACGTAAAAAGCTTCATTTGAGCATGGTTGATGCCAGTGCTGCCTGACTGGCATCGTACGTACCAGTGGCACGTAAAAAGCTTCATTTGAGCATTGTTGATGCCAGTGCTGCCTGACTGGCATCGTACGTACCAGTGGCACGTAAAAAGCTTCATTTGAACATGGTTGATGCCAGTGCTGCTGACTGGCATCGTACGTACCAGTGGCACGTAAAAAGCTTCATTTGAGCATGGTTGATGCCAGTGCTGCCTGACTGGCATCGTACGTACCAGTGGCACGTAAAAAGCTTCATTTGAGCATGGTTGATGCCAGTGCTGCCTGACTGGCATCGTACGTACCAGTGGCACGTAAAAAGCTTCATTTGAGCATGTTGATGCCAGTGCTGCCTGACTGGCATCGTACGTACCAGTGGCACGTAAAAAGCTTCATTTGAGCATGGTTGATGCCAGTGCTGCCTGACTGGCATCGTACGTACCAGTGGCACGTAAAAAGCTTCATTTCAGCATTGTTGATGCCAGTGCTGCCTGACTGGCATCGTACGTACCAGTGGCACGTAAAAAGCTTCATTTGAGCATTGTTGATGCCAGTGCTGCCTGACTGGCATCGTACGTACCAGTGGCACGTAAAAAGCTTCATTTGAGCATGGTTGATGCCAGTGCTGCCTGACTGGCATCGTACGTACCAGTGGCACGTAAACAGCTTCATTTGAGCATGGTTGATGCCAGTGCTGCCTGACTGGCATCGTACGTACCAGTACCAGTGGCACGTAAAAAGCTTCATTTGAGCATGGTTGATGCCAGTGCTGCCTGACTGGCATCGTACGTACCAGTGGCACGTAAAAAGCTTCATTTGAGCATGGTTGATGCCAGTGCTGCCTGACTGGCATCGTACGTACCAGTGGCACGTAAAAAGCTTCATTTGAGCATGGTTGATGCCAGTGCTGCCTGACTGGCATCGTACGTACCAGTGGCACGTAAAAACCACCATTTGAGCATGGTTGATGCCAGTGCTGCCTGACTGGCATCGTACGTACCAGTGGCACGTAAAAAGCTTCATTTGAGCATGGTTGATGCCAGTGCTGCCTGACTGGCATCGTACGTACCAGTGGCACGTAAAAAGCTTCATTTGAGCATGGTTGATGCCAGTGCAGTCTGACTGGCATCGTACGTACCAGTGGCACGTAAAAAGCTTCATTTGAGCATTGTTGATGCCAGTGCTGCCTGACTGGCATCGTACGTACAAGTGGCACGTAAAAAGCTTCATTTGAGCATTGTTGATGCCAGTGCTGCCTGACTGGCATCGTACGTACCAGTGGCACGTAAAAAGCTTCATTTGAGCATGGTTGATGCCAGTGCAGTCTGACTGGCATCGTACGTACCAGTGGCACGTAAAAAGCTTCATTTGAGCATGGTTGATGCCAGTGCTGCCTGACTGGCATCGTACGTACCAGTGGCACGTAAAAAGCTTCATTTGAGCATTGTTGATGCCAGTGCTGCCTGACTGGCATCGTACGTACCAGTGGCACGTAAAAAGCTTCATTTGAGCATGGTTGATGCCAGTGCTGCCTGACTGGCATCGTACGTACCAGTGGCACGTAAAAAGCTTCATTTGAGCATGGTTGATGCCAGTGCAGTCCTGACTGGCATCGTACGTACCAGTGGCACGTAAAAAGCTTCATTTGAGCATTGTTGATGCCAGTGCTGCCTGACTGGCATCGTACGTACCAGTGGCACGTAAAAAACACCATTTGAGCATGGTTGATGCCAGTGCTGCCTGACTGGCATCGTACGTACCAGTGGCACGTAAAAAGCTTCATTTGAGCATGGTTGATGCCAGTGCTGCCTGACTGGCATCGTACGTACCAGTGGCACGTAAAAAGCTTCATTTGAGCATTGTTGATGCCAGTGCTGCCTGACTGGCATCGTACGTACCAGTGGCACGTAAAAAGCTTCATTTGAGCATCGTTGATGCCAGTGCTGCCTGACTGGCATCGTACGTAGCAGTGGCACGTAAAAAACACCATTTGAGCATGGTTGATGCCAGTGCTGCCTGACTGGCATCGTACGTACCAGTGGCACGTAAAAAGCTTCATTTGAGCATGGTTGATGCCAGTGCTGCCTGACTGGCATCGTACGTACCAGTGGCACGTAAAAAGCTTCATTTGAGCATGGTTGATGCCAGTGCTGCCTGACTGGCATCGTACGTACCAGTGGCACGTAAAAAGCTTCATTTGAGCATTGTTGATGCCAGTGCTGCCTGACTGGCATCGTACGTACCAGTGGCACGTAAAAAGCTTCATTTGAGCATGGTTGATGCCAGTGCTGCCTGACTGGCATCGTACGTACCAGTGGCACGTAAAAAGCTTCATTTGAGCATTGTTGATGCCAGTGCTGCCTGACTGGCATCGTACGTACCAGTGGCACGTAAAAAGCTTCATTTGAGCATTGTTGATGCCAGTGCTGCCTGACTGGCATCGTACGTACCAGTGGCACGTAAAAAGCTTCATTTGAACATGGTTGATGCCAGTGCTGCCTGACTGGCATCGTACGTACCAGTGGCACGTAAAAAGCTTCATTTGAGCATTGTTGATGCCAGTGCTGCCTGACTGGCATCGTACGTACCACCAGTGCACGTAAAAAGCTTCATTTGAGCATGGTTGATGCCAGTGCTGCCTGACTGGCATCGTACGTACCAGTGGCACGTAAAA